>NW_020526270.1:0-62424 GCF_003368295.1 Carassius auratus | reverse complement strand
CCCTGAAAGATCTAGAGAAGCTGTCGAGTAAAATCCATTGGGGTCTCTGTGATGTTATCCGAGCCTTTCGCAGTGTTCCTTTTGAACTTGTGCTTCTGAAAGGTTGCAGGAGCAGCAGGTCCAGCCAAAGCCGATGCACACCCATGGTTCTAATCATGTGGCACGTGAGTGGACTTGTTTAGATGTTTTGCTCTTTTTTTGTTGTTGTTTTTTTGAGTAGATGTTTTCTTGTTAATCATAATGTGTTTGGTTCAAGCTTCCTCCATTCTTATATCTGATGTGTGGGACTGAAAACATATTCGCAGTGCGTCCGGTATGACATGATTAAAGAGACTCTAAAGTTTTATGCTCTTTGAAGAGTGGCTTTGAATGCTGAGACTCCTGAGGCCCCTGTGGAGCGGTATTATTCACTGGTTGCTGCAATAATTGGATTTCACAGAGTATTATTTTTGCGTTAGATTTATAATTCAGTCGCGATAACAAACACGCTGGGAATTTGCTCTTATTTACTTCCAAATATGTGGCTTTTATGTATTTTTGTTAAAATATTGTTTGTCGGTATACAAATAATACATTTCAAACAATGAGGAATAACAGAACAACATCTCTTTTACCCATTTATGGCATTTCTGACACTGCGTCTAAAGTGTCAAAGTGTGATGCTCAGCCCATAAAAGAGATGACTTTGAACTGTCAGCACATCCTTTCTACCCATGTTACATGCTTGAACTCCCTAGGTATGGTTTATTCTTTGACACCATTTTACTCCTGCCTTATATCCTTCCTCTCGTTCAGTGTGTTCATTCACCTGATGAAGAGGCCGAAGAGTTCCAAAGGTATCACAAAAAGATTTGAGAGACTTTCGGTAGCGAATAAACATCAAAGTCAGCATCAAGGTTTGGCCCGACTGAGTGCTAAAGTAGCTTTGCGAAGGTAAACAATTAAGTTTAAACCTGTGGAGACAGGCCTATAATGAGTTCTGAGGTTGTTAAACAATGGTATGTTTCTTTAGAAGCCAGATAATGTGTGATTTTTTTTTTCTTTCTTCAACAATATTTTTTAAGTTTAATTGCTGAATTCTTCATGACAGTCTAGATTAACAAAGTTCGCCAGTCGAAGAAATTGCTTGTACCACATAAATGGGAAACGCAGCAAATGAACTGAACAGTGGCCGTTACATCATTCACAATGCTTTATGGTAGTGGACAGAGTTAGTTTCCCTGCACATTTCTTAGCATGTTGGCTTCTTTTAGAAAATGTGAGGTAAATGTGGAGTAGAAAATAAAAATGACCTGGCAAGTGTAATGATACATTATCATTTGGTTTTAAAATGTGTTATGAAAGCAACAATCATATCTACTAAAAAAAAAAAAAAAAAAAAAAAAAAAAAAAACCTGTCTGTTTTACTGTAAGAAGTAATGATTGATGTGAATAATGTAGGCTATTTTAAATAAAGCCTTTTACACCCCTGTCTGGTCTGCACAGCAAGTAAGTGACGCTGCAACACTAGAATGGCTCCATTATAATAAAAGCTGTCCACATTGCATTATAATCGACATGCTCTTTTGCAGCATGGATAGCTTTGTTCATTGTAATGTAATTATTGTGTTACTCACTGATAATGAATTTTCAAATGGATTTTATGTAAAATAATAATAATAATAATTTGGAATGTGGTGATACTGATGGGTCACTGATATCCTCTTTACGGACTACATTACATTAATTTCAATATTTTGTAATAGACCATAGATTCATATTGTAACACTGTTATTGATTTGATAACAACACACACACACACACACACACAAATGCATAAAAGCAGACTTTTTTCATATAATTAGTAATTAATTAATTTACAAAATACATTTAGTACACAGTCTAGTACTTTTGCCTTTTTTTCAGCTCTTGAACATTTCTTTTGCTTCATGCCAAATTTTGGTATTCATCTCAAAGTTGGTTAGTTTAGTTCAAGTTCTTTTATTAATGCCTCTGAAGAACATCAATGGAAGAAAGACTTCTACAATCAAGATCATTGAAAAGTTGTGATTTATTTCAGCAAAATATGAATTTGAAACAGATTGTGTTGATACAGCATTTAAGATATAAGGATAGATAGATGGATAGATGGATGGATGGATGGATGGATGGATGGATAGATAGATAGATAGATAGATAGATAGATAGATAGATAGATAGATAGATAGATAGATAGATAGATAGATAGATAGATAGATAGATAGATAGATAGATAGATAGATAGATAGAAATTGCACCATAATACAAGTATTAGTTTCAGTATCATAAGAACAATACAACTTAATATTTTGATTACTCCCATGCTATGGAGGAAAGTGTGAAGTGTAGAGGTATCCAGTCCTTTATTGCTAAGGTAGCATTTTTTTTTTTTTCTAGATGATTCATGGTGAAAGTTTTTCCTCTCAGCAGGAGAATCACCGGGAAGACTGCTGGGTGTTGTGGGTAAGAGAAAAGTATTGATGTCAAGATGCCCTTGTTGAAGAGGAGGTGCAGAGCAGTTATCTTTGGTTTCTGAGGAAACCTCTCCTGTGCTTTCATTGTTCCTCATAGCCTTCACGTCTTATCAGGAAGATGAAAAATTGAGAAAGGCATAAACATCCCGCTTATCACAGTCTTTCTGAAGAAAAACGAATGCGAATGGGAAATGTGGCTCATCAATTGATCAACAACTAACTTTTTACTCTCCAGGTGGACATTTTGACAGGACTATTAAATATATATATATATATATATATATATATATATATATATATATATATATATATAATATATATATTATATATATATATTGTATATATATATATATATATATATATATTAGTGGTGGGCATAGATTAGTTTTTTTTTTTTTAAATCTAGATTAATCTCACTGCATGTGATCTTGAAATTAATCTAGATTAATCTAGATTAAAATGGCTTATTCGAATTCTGAAATATACAATCAAACCTACATTTATTCAGGACACCTTCAACATTTCTCACATTATTACAGTTTTGCTATATATATATCAAAAAAATATAACTGGTGTCTGAATAATTTTTGGTTTGACTGTTAAAACTACTAAGTAATTAAATCAAGAGCGGTGAGTGATTTTCTTTCTTTCATTTTCTTGGATTAACAGCAAGCCAGTGGCTAAATTAGGCGCGGTCACTTTAAGAGACGATGAACGCATCCAATAATACACATGCCATTTTTTTCCTCGACTGTTTACTTTCACTTAAGAAATAACTGACAGTTTTTTCGAGCATAATTTCCAAGGTGGATATTTTGACATATTTTGTATGTATTTGTCGGCACAAGAGCAAAAATAAGCAAATTCGATGTTCAAGTGTTTTGAGACGCCTTTCTCTTCGCAGATGAGAGCTCGGTTCAGTGGTCGCTGTCCGTGATACGTGGCTCTCACTCTCTCTCCGCACCGAACACAGCGCGAGTAACCAGCTACTCCGTTCAGCTTTTCCGTGTCTTGTGTTTGGATGCTTTAATGTTTAAATCGACAAGCGGTAAGGCATAAAAACATGTGAAAAAGATAAGCTTTCGTGACGATGCACAGCAGTGGCCCGTCAACTGTCCTGAGCATCTTTTTAGCTTAGCCTCAGCCAGTCGGTTATATAAATATCAAGGTGAAAGTCATCATAGCTCGCCTAGACCCAGCTCCCAACCCAACTTTGAGAATAGATTAACGGCGATATTTTTTTTTATCGCCCGATAAGAGTCTCGCGTTAATGCAGCACTTTAACGCCGATAAGGGCCCACCACCAATATATATAAATATATATATAAGAAAGCAAACATAGAAAACTGTGAACAAAAAATTGCTATATTATTATATTATATATAATATTTAAACATTTTCAGTGTTTCAAAGTGGGAGGGAAATGCCAATTTTTTTATTTTTTATTCATGTAGCAAACACTTTTATCCAAAGCGACTTACAAATAAGGAATATTGCAAGCAATTTATTTATAAAAGCTAACAATTATTTGTAGCACGCAATGCCAGGTTTTGAGTATAAGCTAGATTACTGTAATATGGCAACCCAGAGCAGAAATATAAGGCAGAAATGTATAGTAAGAGAGAAGAAGATTTTTTAGTTGTTCTTGTTGGCTATTAGGTGTCATTACAAAACGTTGTCTTTGTTTGTTGTTGTCTATGGTTGCTTCAATGGTTGTTTGTTGTTTTACATAAAGCTACAGTGCTACAGAATAATATTTTTTGTTTGTTTGTTTTTTGACAATACGTCCCCTTGGAATTATAAGGTTCTATCTGCGTTCTGAGCAGTTTTGAGATATTGAGCTTCAAAGTTGTTGTGTTCCATTGACTTCTGTAGATAGAACCTTTTTGTTTTTTTCAATAAAAAAACTCAAAATGTATACAACTTAAAAAAAAACATCACATAATGTAAGTAAGTTGTCACAGAATAAGAATATGTGAATAACTATATATATGTCATGATTCTGCCCTCGTGTCCTTGATTTTTCCTAGTCTTGAGGCAGGATCATGACAGACCCCGTGTTTTGTGTACAAGCACATGGCCTTGTCTTTGGGCCATGTGCTTGTGTTGTCTCGGTTCCCTTGCCCCGCCCCCCTTGTTATCCTAGTCGTGTCGTGATTGTCCTATCTGTGTCACCTGTCGTGTCTTAATTGTTCCCCCTATTTAGATCTCCTAGTGTGCTCTGTCTTGCGTCGGTTCATTGTGATTTGTGATTGTTCCTCACCTGTGATTATACCCTGGTAACCCCTTTGAGATATCGTGTCCTGTATAACCGTGAGTGTTTATTTGTAGTTAGTGTTCTCTAGTTTTGAGTCTTTGTTTATCTTGCCTAATCAGTCCTGTTTAGTTACTTTTGTATCTGCCCTAGTCCTTGTTTCCCCCTCGTGGGTTTTTGTTTTCCCTTTTTGTATTAATAAATCCTGTGTTGTAACCCGATTCCTGTCTGCACCTGAGTTCCTCCCTTACCAAAACCCTCGACACATATATATATATATATATACAGTTTTGGCCCAATTTGACACATTTTCTTCTTATTGGCTTAAAACAAAACAATAAGTAATTTCCACACCTTTATTATGCTTTGTGTTGTACTGGACCACAGGCCCATTAACATTGAAAGACACCATAATAGCATTCAGTATACAAAAATCATTACCTTATTTTATCAATCATGCAAACCATGATGATTTGATACCAGCAGATGGGGCGTTTCAGATGTTTAGACTGTTCTTTTCTGTTCCATGAGCACTTGCAAGAAAGGCACGCTTTGCCAGATTGCTTAGTTTCACACAAGTGTCTGAAATAGCTCAAGTCTGCTGGGAAGAGTGTCTGCATGCCCAGCGTTACACCACCTTCAAGGTCAAATCTGGACGTTGGGCAGATCTGGGAGATGGGGGTGGTTTGATGGGTTTAACATCTCCCAATTCCCCAATAATTGTAGGGCAGGAGTTCTCTACCTCGGCAGCTTCAAGGTCAAACACATTTAGCAGTTGGCTTTGAATGTCGACGCAGCAGTGACTTGTTTCATCTCATTATTATTCACTTGTTTTGGTGTCTGTTGTTGGTAGGAGAGCCGATAATAAACATTCTGGTGCTATTACTAAGAAAAATAGATATGTGAGTCATTGTGTGGTAATAATAATCATACAGTAAGCTGCTGATGGGAGTTTGCCAAGAGCGTTTGACCATTGCCCATCTGTTGAGTTGGTTTAATGAATCTCTTAAGTCCATTTAGTGAAGGAACTGTGTTTTAGCACAAATGAAGAATATTAATGGATTGGAAAAGAAACATTATGTGACTGAAAATAACAACATTATTTTCCAAATCATGAAACATCTAGGTCATGAATTAGAATTTATAAGAAATAGATGGAGATATGATGAATAAGTTCCAAAAGTCAAGAGAGAGAGAGCGAGAGAGAGAGAGAGAGAGAGAGTTTGTTCAGCTAAAGTATTTTAAATCCATTCCCTCCTCCGTCACTACAGGTGGGTAAATAATGAAAAGTAGAAACTACTTTTCATTATTTACCTTCTTCCACTCCGCAATATCTTCCTCAATTTTAACATTCACTTCCACTGTTATGCTGATGACACCCAGCTCTACCTCTCCACTAAGCCCTCGTTCACTCTCCTGCCCACTTCTCTTATTGATTGCATCTCTGAAATAAAAACCTGGTTCACCCAAAACTTCCTCAAATTAAACAGTAATAAAACTGAGGTTCTCCTCATTGGCACCAAATCCACTCTATCCAAAACCGATAGTTTTCCCTCACCCCCCACACTGCTGCCATTCTTGTCCACAGTCTAGTCACTTCCAGTCTGGATGATTGTAATTCTCTCCTCTTTGGAGTACCTCACAAATCTCTCCATCAACTTTAACTGGTCCAGAACTCAGCTGCCCGCATCATAACTCGAACCCCTTCCATTCAACACATCAATCCTGTCCTCCAACAGCTCCACTGGCTCCTGGTCCAGTTTCCAATTCCAATTACATTCAATCCATCCAATTCAAAATCCCTCTGTTTACATTCAAGGCCATACACAATCTCCACCCCCCCCCCCCCCATATTTGTCTGATCTCCTCCAGGCTCACACTCCCTCCCGTTCCCTCAGATCCACTTCCTCCATACACCTGTCTGTCCCCTCTGCCCATCTCACCACCATGGGAGGCAGAGCATTCAGCATTCAGCTCCCCGTCTCTAGAATTCATTACCACCCCAACTTAAAACACATCTGTTTAAAACTACCTATTCCATTTGATATCAATTGGTCTGCAACTTTTTTTTTTTTTTTTTTTTTTGATTTATAATGTTTTATGTATTCCTGTACAGTGTCCTTGAGTGCAGAGAAAGGCGCCTTTAAATTAAATTTCCTATTATTATTAGAGAGAGAGAGAGACAGAAATAAAGAAAGAAATAAGAATGTTTTTTCAAAAATCTCGAAGACGAAAGACGAAAGTCCACAATGTGGAGAAAAAGATGAATGAATCCAGGTTAATATGGGTGTAGCCAATTGCTTGTAAAAATAATAATAATAATAATAATAATAATAATAATAATAATAATAATAAATATCAGGTCCTCAACTATACTGTTTAATGAAAGTTCTTGTCCCACAAGAAGAACCACACTCAGACAATATATTAATGTCTTATACAGATCAATTTAGATGACCTCCTGAACAGCATCACTCCATATTCTTAGGTTTCTCAGTAGTTTAGGAATTTTTTTTTTTTTTTTTGGACTACAGTCTTTCCCCAGGACCTTGTGCTAATAGGGTCATGATTAATTGTACAAGCTGTTGCACCTTAAATGCATCACGGTGGGCTTTTTTTTCCCACAAAAAGAAAGAAAGAAAGAAAGAAAGAAAGAAAGAAAGAAAGAAAGAAAGAAAGAAAGAAAGAAAGAAGGGGAAAAAAAATCCTGTCTGGATAAAGGAATCATTGCCTGATCCATCATTCTTGGCCGTGAGTAACTTTGCCGAAAAAAAAAAAAACAGTTTGAGAAGACTCTTCAGAAACACAAACCACCATAATGCACCAAATAAAGCTAAACACATGCTTTGCAGATGTATTCAAAGTTTCGAAAGAGAAAGTGTGATGGTGTGTGCGAGGGCGAGAGTGAATCTCATATCACTGAAAAATGTATCGTACCAGCTAAAAGCAGATGGTGGGGCACCAATGCCTGAGCAGATCAACAGCACATCAAAGAGCGTGTGATCCTTCAGCAGATGCTCAGAACAGAGGCCACAGCCCTGACCTGCTGTGCCAGAGATAGCTCACGCAACGTGTTCAACCTATGGGATACAAGCGCTTTGGCTCACGGTTAATCAGCGTCACCCTAGCAACAGTTTGTCCAGCTCCAAATACAAATGAGTCTAATGATCATCATGAGAACCACAAAGAAGGTGATGTGAATCCTGGAGGTAAGTACTCCCACAATGGGTTTATGGCTCTCTGATACGCCATTTATTTCTTCAATCTCCTGTGATACACGTGTGAAGGGGTGAACGAATTTGGAAGGGTCACGAGCTTTGCTGTTACAGTTCATCCAAGTTTTAGGCCACGGCTCCACCGGTTTCGAACCACATATACAGTTTCCCCAGCTCTTATCAATGAGGGATAGGGAGTGATTTACAAGCTCTGGGGGAGCTTGTCTGGTGGAGTTCATCAGACAGAGCTGGAAACCTTGATGTGGGGGTGGAGAGGGAATGTTTCTTCAGCTCGTTAAACATTTGTGGAGCAAGTTCTCTCCCTCTGCCGGTCCTCCTAAATCTGTCCACCTGCACGACAGAGCTGAAGTTACTCACTCAGCATACTCTGTCAAACTCAATTCCCCAAAGCCGCTGACTGTGTGTACGATGGTGTGTTCAGTTTACAAAGGAAGTGTGTGCTATGTGCCTCCCTGTCTTCGTTTTCCTCACTTTTTGGTCGATGAAAGAAAAACGTTGGGGTATTGTTGTTGGTGGAAGTTCAGATTCTGTGTCGTCCTCTGTGAACCTTGGGGAATTTTCAAGGGAGCTCTAACTTAGATTGTGAGTGTGTTTACAGACTAAACTATTGTTAGATGACAAAATAATTTACAGCACAAAATGTACGGGATGAGTATCGTGAAATTCCTAAACAAATGACTCGGTAGCACTTTATTTTACAGTCCTGTTCCTCGTGTACATACTATGTACTTATTATAGAATTTACAATAACTACGTAATAACTAGGTACTAACCCTGAACCTACCCCTAAACCTTACTCAACCCCATGTAGTTACCTTGTATTACCAGAACTTTCTTAGATAAATACACTGTATGTACACTATAAGTACATGCATGTACACATACTGTAAAATAAAGTGCAACCAATGAATCTAATGAATGGTTTTAATCACCAAAACTATTATAGTCTGATTCCTGAATAATGTTTATTTGTTTTGTTTGGAAAAACAGAAATATACAGCACACCAGTGTTTGATTCCTGAACATATTATTCTTATGAATTTACTATTTTTAGCAAAAAAAAACATAAAGCACAATCATAGTAGACTGACTCATGAATGAACTGATACTTTTTTGTGAATCAAATCTATATACAAGGGGTGCCACAGTGTGAATTTTTAGCTGTACAATTATTATTTATAAAAAATAAAAATCATCAATCAAGCGACAGAAATGCTCAAAATGATGCAAAAATGAAAATAAATAGTGGTGCTCTGAGGCATTACATAAAAACACTGGCGGATCATGAACTGCACACCTGCATACAGTGCAGCACTTCACCCTGAAACGCAGGGTGCAACAAGTAGCAAATAGCTTCCAAATTAGCTGATTTAATTCACTTTTTCAGCAGATAACAATCTGGGAGATTGTACTGTTCCGCCATGTTTTAGGTTTGAGTTTCACGTGCATTGAATGTTCATTCTCTGCACGTGCCCAGCCTCACCTAGACTATCACCTCATGAACTCAGTTTCCCAGTAACAGACCATCCAGGCAGAGGTCAGGGCACACACATGGCACCAGTGAACCACACTGAAAGATTCATTGTCAGTAGATTGTTAAATGTTTGGTTTTAAACTATAGCTTCTGAATTATAGCTTGATAACCATAAACATTTGAATTCATAATTAATATATTATTATTGCAAAAAAGAAAAAAAACTACTTTTTTAAGTATTAACATTATTGGTAATGGAATAGTTCTTAATGATTGAATAAAGACTTATTATGATTATCTCATAATATGTATGTGCTTTCTTCACTAAAACTCTGCTGTTAGCTTCTTAGAGAAAATCAAAAAAAATATACAATGACAGCAATGTTTATTTTTTTTTATTTATTTATTTTTTTTTTTTAAGTGTGTTTATTATGTATATTTAGAAAGGATTTACATAATGATATGTCTACAGATGGAAAGGCAGTTATTGAAACACATGCTATATGCTTTTTACCTCTTGTATGTTTACCAGTTAGTGTTACTTAAGAGTTGGAAGAGTTTGCAAATGCAGTTCTATCAGTAGGTATCAAAATGAACCAAGTGGAAAAGGCCATAAAAGGAGTGCGACTTGACAGTGTATCACATGATAGTTGTATTGTTTTGTTTTTTTGTTTAAGTTAGTTCTTTTGTTTGTGGTTCATAAACTACTCTTTCGGTGAACATGTTCTGCTCTTGTACGATTCTGCTAACATGACAAATTGTTGCTCAAACTCAGAGAAGATAACACGGGAGGGATCCTTCCCCTTCCTGTCGCCTCTGAGTTGCTAAGCCAACCATATTTTAAGCTGTAAAATTGGATGGAAATTCACAGAGGTATGTGCTGGTCATTAGATTAGCCTGTATGATTTATCGACTGTCTGAACAAAAACAACAGCACAAGCCCATTAAGGTTAAAGATTGATATGGGGACTATACATTAGTATTTGAAACAAAGAAACTTTGAAAGTTAAAAGTTTAAGCTGCTGAAAAATAAATGGACCGACAAGACCCTCTGGATCCATAATAAATTTATATCATTCCTTTGTCATTTATAAGATTTCGTCATTTATTATTTCATCGGCTGCTTTCGGTTGCTGTTATTTTTCCTGTTTCCGCTCTAATCCAGGCACTGGCCAATTGTTCTTTTTGATTTAAGTAATCTGGAAACATATTCTTATCTGGATTATATTTCAATTCTCTTCAAATCCAGCACTCAAGGTTACTGCGGGTCTGTCTATGCCATCTGGGCAAACGTGTTCAAAATGCTGAGCCCGGCTCCGACTGCCAAAACAGGCAACAGATGGAGGGCGCAAACAACCGAGAGGCTGTGCGCTTTAGAGGAGCATTAAGGAAAATCTCTGCGTCTGCACTTGTATATTCTTACCATTTTGAGCTAAATTGTCATGTACATATTTCATATATGCATGCGGGCCCCCTGATTCCTGGTTCCACCACCCACAAGGACTTTCCACATTCCCCGCCTTTAAGTCAGCCAGCCATTGACCAATGAGATAAAAGTCCTCTAATCCCTGAATCAGACCCAGTTCCTTGTGAATGATTCAATTTCCCTCGCATTGTATCCAAACAAGGACTCAGCACGTTCCAAGCCCCTGTGTCCTTGTTCTTTGGCGTCATCGTTCCCGGTTTCATCCCCTTTTTGACAGAGACGAGATCCCTCAGGGGTGGCAGTATAGGAACAATTTGAAAACATGTCATTACCTGCTCAACCTTGCAGCCAGGGAAAATATCCGTTGTAAAGTGGCCAAGGCGGGGCGATGTGACAATATATATAGTTTTTTGTGTTCCTCTGTGCCACTATTCTTACTGATTCCAGAAAATTATTATAATGAACAGTATTTTTAATTTAGAAAGGGCAAAAGTTTGGGCATCATCTCAGAGTTTTCAAATGAAACGCCTGCTTTTGTCATACTGAGGACACTCACATATTCTGCTTGGAGCTTTAGACTGTCTTCCCCAGAAGCAATTTCGCAGAGCAGAAGCACATGGACTCAAGTTCAAAAATAATTGGCCTTGGGTCGACCGGATCACTGAATTACTTCCAATTTCAGGAAATCAGCCTTGATGTATATAAATCACATGTGCCTTACAGATGCTCAATCACAAACCCTGAAGCATCGAAAAGTCAATGTCAAAGACAGTCCTGTCCACATTTCCATACACTATTTATAACCACCAAGCAAATGATGCATGTTGTGAAAAGGATAAGATTGGGTGGAGATCTATTTTACAAGTATTGACTTCCAAGCTCAGTGTGATTTTTTTGTGCCTATTGCAAAACCAGGTTCTCTAAAGTATTTCCTTATAATTACTAAAAAATAATCCATACATGAAGGCAGCTGACGTAAAGTCCAATCAATTGGGAGTAATTGACCACCTGTTTCAGTTTAACCGGGGTAATTTAAGATATAATTGTTGCCAACACCTATATAACCTTGTGACCCTTAAAAGTATAGTAATTGACCAATTGATGAAAAGAATCAATAGAAGACATGTGCTACCACTCAGAGCTAATAGTACTATCATTTGCTTTAGCATGGGACCATCTGGGATGGTCAGACAAGTGAACCTGCCTATTAACTCTACAAAAAGCTTTCTATTTATTTTTTTATAAGCAATGGTGCACTGCTTCAAGTCAACCCACTGAAGTTGACTCAATGATTGTCCTGCAATCTTGGTTGAGTTGGTTAAACCTCACATCAGGATAATATGCAGCTTCACTGTAATTTATAGTTTCCTTTGGTCTTGTATAAAGAAAAGCAATAATGTTTTACAGCATGCATCTGATTCTCATCCATAATGAATCCATTTTTAGGAATAATATGCACATCCTGAACTAAGTTTCAGGTGCACGCTTGCATGACCCATAATAATATGTGTCTGAGCCATGCAATGCATGCTTTATGAATTCAAAGCAACCTCATTTGCTCTTACTTAAGTGGATTGTCTTCATTGCGGTCTTCTGTTCTGAGGGGATTGTGTAATAATAAATAGAAGTAGATCCTCTTGATTCATCTTTATTTTCTGTAATTTACATCTCGACATCTCTGCTCAATGGTATCGGCACTTCTCTTTTAGCCTCCTGTGTTATTCCACATCACATTTCTATCTCAACAACACACATAAGCCAGACTACATAACACCACATTCAATATTCATACATTATAGTTTGTTTTTTTTCCTCCAGCTTTCAAGACCAAAAGACTTTAAAGGGGGGGTGAAATGCTATTTCATGCATACTGAGTTTTTTACACTGTTAAAGAGTTGGATTCCCATGCTAAACATGGACAAAGTTTCAAAAATTAAGTTGCACGTTTGAAGGAGTATTTCTGTTCCAGAAATTCTCCTTCCGGTTTGTCACAAGTTTCGGAAAGTTTTTTTTTCGAGTATGGCTCTGTGTGACGTTAGATGGAGCGGAATTTCCTTGTATGGGTGCTAAGGGCACGTCTGCCGGAAGAGCGCGCGCTCCTGTATAGCAGAGCACTGAGAGGCTGAGCACAGACAATCACTGATCAGAGCGAGAGCGTCGCGAAATGTCACAAAAGGAGTGTGTTTTTGGTTGCCAGGGCAAGACAACCCTGCACAGATTACCAAACAGAAAAAGAACAGCATTAAGGGACCAGTGGATGGAGTTTATTTTTACAGAGCATCAACGAGTAAAGTAAGTAAAACTGCTTAAAATATCTCTGCCTCCTTGTTAGTGCGTCCGCCTCCCATGCTGGAGACCTGGGTTCGAGCCCCGCTCGGAGCAAGTAGTTGCTGCTGCTGCTCTCGTTCAGTTTGAGCCTCGGGATCTGATTCTGGATAATAAATAAACGGCTGAATCTGACTGTTAGCCATGGTTTGTTTTGGATGATGTTTTTTTCCTCAAGGTAAGGTCACAGCTTCCAAACGCTGTCAACGCAAAAGCCTACTGGCGCTTGTGATTCTTTAGCTCCGCCCACACGTCACGCCTCCAGCCTGTCGTGTTTTTCCCGGGAAAAATCGGTACAGACTATCTTTCTCTTATGAATATAATAAAACTAAAGACTTTTTGGAGTTATGAAGGATGCAGTACTACTCTATAGGTACTCAAGATTAGCAGGATATTGAGTGAAAATGAGCATTTCACCCCCCCCTTTAAAGTGCATTGAAAGGAACATGTTATTACTGCAATAAATTTAATCATCTTGACAAAGTACACTAAGCATATCATAATGAATTGCAAAAAAAAATAAAGAAAACTGTTATATTTGGTCATTCACAAAATATTTTAATTTCAAACATCTGTTGAGGAGTGTCAGCCACAAGTAATATCAGTGTTGCATTAACACAAGATTTGTGTCAGCCATTGTCCATAGTGGACGCGAACAATATGTTGACATGTAGGAAATGATCTATTAAAATTCATCAGTTCCATTTATATGATGAGAACGAGCTGTTGATCCAACTGTGACATCTGGCACTAAGATAATTCTATAAATTATGACCTAAATTCCACTTGGACCCAATTCTCTGATTGATGTCATTTGCACAGTATCCCTCTCAAACATCTATATGTCTGAGAGATAATGTGTATTAAACCTGCCATGAGTTTAATAGTCAGATCAAAACTCTTTGGAGACGTTGCTGGTAATTCCTGCTGTGTTGAAGTGCCTCCTACAGACAGGGCACCCTATGGCCTATGGTATTTCTGCCCCGAGCACAGAACACCACGCTGGGCTGCTGTTGTCAAGGGTGGGCTGCTGTGGAGATGGTAATGATGCCCTTTACTCAAAAGGCCTTGGGAACTCCTTCTCCCAGTTCTTTGAGACTTCTGTAGGCTTCTTGACCCCTGGTGGGCTTCATAAAACCTTTCTACATCGCACATGCCCTAGTTTCTGGCTAAAGATCGTATAAAGTTACCCTGTTAGTCTGCCTCTTTAAACTTGGTGACAACACCCCATTTCTCTACATCACTTTGGATTGTAAACCAATAAATCATGAATACATTATTCATATAGGATATCGCAACTGAATTATTACAGCATTTGCATGTTATCAGATGAGATTCGAATGTTTTCTTTTTTCTTTTTAGATCTTTTAGCTTTATATTTCCTCCCAAGAATGCATCAGTGTCTGGCTTGCAGATGAGATAGGAAAATTAGTATTTATGATGAGTTACAATGAAATCCGCAGTATGGGGTAAGAGGTTTATTTTCTTCTTTAATGTTAAGCTCTGAGAGACTATTACTACTGAAAATTCTTTAATATCACAGCACTGAGGCTTTTGTTTAGTTAAGACTGACTCCAGTTCGGAATCAAACTACGAGGTAAATAAGGTATTAAATGTTGGTTAGTTTCATTTCAGAGTTGAAATAAGGTTAATGAGATGCAAAGTGAGGATTTTTGTGTTTGTTCTTAAATGCCCACTAAAAATTCTAAATAAGAGTTAGAATTTTAGTCCATGTTTATCAACTTTTACAGGTCTAAATCTGTGCTGGTGTCAACAAAATTAATTTTTTAAGATATAAACAGATACAACCCTTATAAACCAAATATAGACCAAATTTATGACCACCAAATATGGTGATCTCTTTGTAAAAGCAACACCCCCCCCACCCCCCCACCCCCCCCAAAAAAAAAAAAAAAAATATATATATATATATATAAATAATTATATATATATATATATATATATATATATATATATATATATATATATAAATGACTTTTATTATGTAAATGTAAGTAATAAAATAATTAAATAATACAATATTTTAATTATTAAAATGTGTAAAGTATTTATTTATAATTCAGCTATTTTTTGTTCACAGTTTTCTATGTTTCCTTTCTTACTGTTAGAAACTATGGCTGTCAATACTATAAAATAACCATGAATAATCTCACAAATTTAGAACGCAGAATAAAATGAAAATAATATCAAATGTATTCAAAATGGTTGTGATTAACATATCTAATTAATATTTTAAGTTAAGTTTGACAGCTCTAACAAACTATTTTTTCCTCTTGCTCTCAAATTTTCTGCACACTCCCATCCCTCTGTGGACCCCCGTGGTTCCCTGAACCCCTGCAATAGAAAACATGTCAGCCGGAAAGAAAACTGCACTTGTCAAGCAATATCATGGGGTCTTTAAAGTTGCATTTGTATAATAATGGTGTTCACGTATTCATGAATATAATTTAGAAAAGAATAGGGCAACAATACACCAGCCATGTCTCGGGGTACTTAGGGAGTTATGATGAAAAGATACGTTCATTTATCATCCAGGCTTTAATTGACCGATGGAAACGTGACGTTGGTTTTACGAGGCCTCATTCATTTATATAGCAGACATAACGACATCTGCTCAGTGTGCAGTACGCAAATAACCTCCTTCTCACAGTAAGATTTACTAAAGAACATGCAGAGCCCATGAGAAATGGATCAACAGGACCAGATTCAAAGTGATGATAAGTTAGCCCATGGGCAATGGGGTGCTGATGGCAGGGAGTGTTGTAGGGAGAAAAGAAAGAGAGCTGGAGTGTCAGCAGTCCATAGAACTGCAGTGCTGAAAAAAGACCTTATTTCATAGTGAATGAGCTGTTCGATATGGAATTGAATTAGAGTAAATTGGACTCTCAGAGACAGAGGCACTCACAGAGAAAGGGTAAATGACAGTGAAAGGGGGGATAAAGGGATACGAGGAAACATGAAAAGGTATTCTAAGTGAATTTGAGCTGTACAGGAGAGAGACTGAGAGAAATGGAAGAGATTTCATGATTTGTCTTTTAGGTGTTGGGGAGGTGCTGGGTTGGTCACCAGTAGTAACGGTATCATGCAGTGACTGTAATGAGACTTGACTAGCGGTTGCTGAGAGAGTCTGTAATTACAGTCGGAGTTAGCTCTTAGCCCAACAGTTTCCAGTAACACACCACATCTCACTTTATCTCTCTTTCTCTCAATTGCTTTGTGTGTTTTTTTTTATTTTTTTTATTAAATATAAGGTTATATGGTTTAATTTTATATTTTATCATATAGCATATGTTCTTTGACAAATTAGAAGCTCTTTAAAGGGATATTTTATTTAAAAATGTACATTTTGTTCTAATTTATGGTAACTTTGTTTAAGTTTCATTGGTTAACATTTGCTAACATGTACTAACTACTGTACAAGCAATATAGTTTTACAGCCTTAACCATTGTTAATGTTAGTTAATAGTGCAAAGCTGTTGTTGTTGTTGTTTTGTTAGCTCACAGTGCATTAATTAATGTTAACAAAAAAAATAAGTATATGTAGAAATCAGTATTAACTAATATTAATAAATGCTGTACTTTGTTAACTAATGTATAGTAGTTAGAAAAAGGTTAACAAATGAAACACAAAACTACTAATAACCTAATCATCTTCTTTTTGTGAAGAAATTTGTATGGATAATTTTTTTTTTTTTTTTTTTTAAAACATGAAAACTAGTGAATTTTATTTTATTTATCTCTTTCAATGTCTGCTGCCTGGCTGAAGACCAAATTATTTATCTTGGTTTTTGGGTTGTTTGTTATTTTCTGCAAAGAGGAAAATTAAATTCCTGTCAGCAGTGATTTAGTAAGCTAACACCAGCCTTTAGTCAAGCTAATTACCACAAATAGTTTATGCCTGTGTGTGTTAACATCATTCACATGCAAATAAGAAAGAAACATATATCACTGGTGCAAAACTGAGGAATATGACCAGTGAAGACAAGTAAGATACTGCCATTTGAAAGTCATTTTAATTCCCTGTTCACACAGGGTGCACAAATGACCCATAGGCCCATGACTCACTCTAGTTAGTGATTTCTGAAATCACAACTGTGAAAGACACATGCCTTACGCCCATATGCTCAGCAAGCCTCTCTGCTGCTTTAAAACATAGTGATTTCTTTTCACCAGTGCTTTGGAAAACATCGCCGCTGCCAAAATTATTATCTCCCAACGAGATGATATGTAACCTATAACTCATGCCTAGAAAGTGAAGGCTACTCTCTGTGGGCCTAGTTATTCACAAGGCATTTCATTTGGCCTGCATTTCATGGTCATTTGAACAGACTCTCTATTTTTTTTCCTTCTTTCTTTCTTTCTTTCTTTCTTTCTTTCTTTCTTTCTTTCTTTCTTTCTTTCTTTCTTTCTGGCAAAAGCTTTTGTTGTACACCCTGCATGCACCCCCTCTATTAGAAGCCAAAGCTTGGCATCATTTGGAGCCAAAGTGTGCTACCAAGCTAATAAAAAGAATCAAGGTCTTTCAAACAATTGCCTTTCAGAAAATGTGTGTGTGTGTGTGTGTGTGTGTGTGTGTGTGTGTGTGTGTGTGTGTGTGTGTGTGTGTGTGTGTGTGTGCGTGCGTGCGTGTGCGTGTGAAAGAAAAGAAGAGAGAAACAGAAGAATGGGCATCTAAAAACATCCAATCTTGAATATACAAGTGATCCATTTTCTCATCCATTTCTTATGTCTTATTTCGGCGTATCCCTTCCCCTCTCAACTCTGTTTGTGATTATTCTTAAATTACAAAGTAATTTATGTTCATCCGTTTTGTTTCTCTGATTTTAAAAGCTGTTTTGTCAACGAGTGCAATATCTGGTGTTATCTATTGGTTTTGTTGTTCATGTTTCTCATATCTCGCTGCACTGACGGGGTCATCTGTGATGCATTTAATTATTGTTCCCACGATAAATCTAACATCACACGCCAGATGTTTCCTGCAGAGAGATGGCTTCAAAACCAGGACAAAGACAAAAAATTATGACGCACACTTTCCCAACATTTCCCAAATCACTCTTTAATATTGCATTGTGCACAAACAGTGTTGCGTGCACATGTTCAGTGGGAGTCAAGTAGACAGAGATGCACCTAAACGTGCACATATACACGGATGCACATGAATTGTCTGACTGACAGCTGTCTGTAGTGCTGTCCAGTGAGTTAGAGGACCAGACAGCTTATATAAGCCTGATGATCCCGTAATATTTCCCCCTCATATTCCACCTGATTAAAGCTGAGGCTTCTCATTAAGCCAAAACTCTGTTTTACATTTTCTTTCCATGTGTTCAGTGCTCACATTCATGTACTGTACCTCAAGAGTTTAATTATGAATGAGGCAGGGGAGGGGAAAGAGTTTTGTAATTGTCAGGGTCTGGAAATACATATCACAACCTTGAGGAAATAAATTGACAGATGTGAGAGAGGATCATGTGCTGGGTGTAAGCAGTTTAGGGTAACCGGCTCTCTGAATGAAGATATCTGATGGGACAGTAGGGATGTAAAAATAAAAAAAGAAGAGGAAATAAACAATATATTACACCTCATGTTCTGTTTCAGGTCTGAAAAAACCCAAGGCTCATTAAATAATAAAAAAAAAATTAAAAAAAAACGTAACATATTACTATCATGTTGATATTTTATGGTATTCTTACTCTGATAAGAATGTGATTTCAACTTAATAAGCTACAAAAGTAAAAATAATTCATAAGAATAAAGAATAAAATAAGAAATAAAATTATTGTCTTACATACACTGAACAAAATTATGAATGCAACACTTTTGTTTTTGCCCCCATTTTTCATGGGCTGAACTCAAAGTTTTAAGTTTACATTTAAGAGTGGCCTTTTATTGTGTCCAGCCTAAGGCACACCAATGCAATAATCATGTTGTCTAATCATCATCTTGGTATGCCAAACCTGTGAGGTGGATGGATTATTTTAGCAAAGGAGAAGTGCTCACCAACACAGATTTAGACAGATTTGTGAACAATATTTGAGAGAAATAGGCCTTTTGTGTACATAGAAAAAGTCTTAGATTTTTGAGTTCAGCTCATGAAAAATGGGGGCAAAAACAAAAGTGATGCTTTAATAATTTTGTTCAGTGTATGAAAGAATTGATCTGTCTGTCACCGTATTATTCAGTTTGAACTTTTCTTTCACAACATTTCTTTTCATTGAGTTAATTGTGTCACTTTGTTCGGGTGTGTGACATTTAATTAGTCTAGTCTGCTTGTGCTTTTAAGTTGCTCTCTTTCTCTTCATTGTTGTCAGGTCTCATCGATGTTATGTGTTTCAAGTCTTTTCTCGGTTTGGATTTACCTTCTGTGAATTTATTAAAAACTGCCTATCATCATTATCATCATCTTCTTCTTCATCATCACGCTGAAGAGATAATCATTGTATTAGGCCTACAATTAAGCGCTTTACTGCAGCATACCTCAACTAAATGCATTTTATATGGGATAACTAATGCAAGATTTATATATAAATCAAATATTGCAACTTAAAGTTCAACAAAAGGCTGTGAGTGGCTGCAGAAGCAAACTTGACTGCTAGTCATAATGATATAGCTCTGTGGATGCATTCTTTCCATAACTACGCCCTGAAACATGGCATATATCTTCAAAGTCGTGTTCTCACTATAATTTTATGTACTTTATATGACAGCTTTGTTCTGCATATGATGCCCTTAATGGTACCTTTCTTTTCAAAGTGATTCAAGCAATTCAAGACCATCATGGGCGAACACATTTGAAGTGTCATCAATGGTAGGCCGAGAGAGTATCGCAGTGCATACAGTGGGTGGTGTATCGTGGCTATTTGGTTCGGTTTGAATATCATTACACCCCTAATATTGAAAAATGTGTTCATCGTTTTTATGTGTGCGTGTGTGTTGGTAAATATTTTTATCCACATTATAATAAGATCTCTTCATTTATATGAATATTGTCAAGTCCGTTTCACAGTCAGCATTAATTTTGTCTTGAACCTGTTTTATTTATAAGATGGAACGTTAAATTAGAAGTAAAGCTGACATGAGAACAACAACAGTAACAACTGAAAAGGGGTGCAAATGAGTGCTGTTCCAAAGGGAACCCTCCAATCAGGAGCTTGCGCAACTTATTAATGCAAACATTAAAACAGGAGTGAGAGGCAGAATTCATTTCATCCCTATGCTTCACCAAGACCCTGAGCAAAACCCTAGTGTTTGCACACATATCTGTCTCCACTAAATGACAGGAGACAGCTGACGTACTTGCCGAATGTATCTATGCCTCTCGTGTACAGGAAGTAATGGCTCGGGCTGAGACAGGTATCTTAACTTCACCTCCGCCTCCACCCACAAGCAGCACCACTGATCAATTCTGCTTATACTTCTACAAAATTGTTACCAGGCCTAATCCCATTTGAGGTTTTTGGGGGGAAATTGACGTTTGCTGTGGTGTTTTCATGGATGGAGGAGAATAGATGGACCTCACCTGTGGTTCTGGGCCACTGGTGCATACTGTGGATAATGGCACAATGTGCATGACTGGAACAATGGGATCAGAGAGTTGAGCACATGAGTCGACAGAAGGAAGTGTGATAATTCTCTCTTGCTCTCTTTCACTCTATATCCAGCTATGACGTAGCCTCTCTCTTTCTTTCGCACACCTTTCCTTTGCATGTAGGTCAGTGTCTCATCTTCAGGAATTTGATATGTCCTGGGTAATGGATTATGGCTTAAATTGGGCCGGAACGATCTGGAATAGTGTACCAGCACCTTAGATTCAATTTGTTTGTCAATCAATTCCATTTCCTGTATGCTCCTGCACATTTTTTGTAGATTCATTATCGCTCCATTTAGTAAGTGTACTTGGTCAAAACCTTTAAAGTTTACTAGACTAAGCATTATGTTCCCTTTAAATCGGTAACTCTGACAGAGACAGGATTAATGTCAAGACACAGTTCTGTGATATATAGCAGCATGGGGCATCTCGCCCCTCTCTAAAACCCTATTCATAGAGCCAATGTCTTTGTCTCTGCATGTCACCAGTCTCAGTAGTGGTTGGTCATCTGTAGGCATTCTTAGTACTGGTTGCCCTAGAAACAGTAAAGGAGTAAGTTTATTCAGATCTCAAGTATGTTTTTTTCATGTGTCATTTTTTTATTATTATTATTAAATTGGCTGACAAAATTGTGTGAGGTTTATTGTATTCTTTTTACATTTAATTTGTCTTTGCATAAATGTAGATATATTTTGTTGTTGGATATGCCCACATCGATTCACCAATGGTCTGTGCTACTCATGTCACTGCATCTCGCCAACGGGCATTGAAAATGAATGTAACAATAACAATGTAAACATGTAAAGTTTACATGTCATATTATTTCACATTATTTGCACAACAAAATGATTCAGTAATCCCTAATTAAGGCTCCCAATGTTCACATCATTAAGTAACTACATAAATATGCAACCTTTCCTTGTAGGTAGTTACAGCTTGCTACATCAAGCTCAAGCAGCTGTTATCCATGCAACAGTGGAGCAGCTACTTTTAGCAATTAAACCACTATGGTTACTGTAATCCAAGAATAGACATGAAGAAATGTAAGAGAGGGGGGAAAAATCCAATCAATTTGCCATTTAGCACTTAGCTCCTCAGTGGTATATCATTATTTCATCAGAATTATCGCTCTTTTACCATGCCTGATATGACAGCAGATTTGTGTTGAAGGTGTCATCATTGCAACTGTAGCTCCACAAATGATGAGCAGATAAGTGGAGGTTGGGAGGACATGTTCTCTGCGACTGTATGTCAGAACCTGCTTTGTGTGCAGCTTTATCAGCCACAATGTGATCCCTCTGGCAAGAGAAGACACACAATCACAGAGTACTGACAGTTCAATTTCACACTTCATTATTGGGCTGCAGAGTGGTTGGAGTCACTCAGAGAACTAGCATTGTTTTGCTTCAGTTCTGTGATGCTGTTCATTTTTCTCTCCAAATTGATCTGGAACACAGTATTATCCACAAGGCTTTGAAGAATATATTCTAAAAATAGAGCACCTGTGCTTTTATTTACGGTATATGCATTGAATGTACACCTCAGGTGTATGTGAGGTGTACTATGTGAGCTAATATTTTATACTGTATGTGTCAATAGTTTTTGACAAGGTAAAGAGAGAAGGGGTATACACATTTAAATAAGGTTCTGCAAATGCCTTGATGCTTGAATACAATGGTAAGTTACAGTAGCTCTGATACTGATAAATTTTGAAGACACCCTAGTTTTTTCTTTTTTTCTTTTTCTTTTTTTCAGTGACATTAATGGCATTGTATATATTTGCGCCAAAGAAACAAACACATTGTCATCTTTTCCCAGCTGGTGAAGTGGATTTAGTTATTGTACAGTTAACAAAAGTTATCCTGAGTATTGTAATGACTGAATTGAATATACATATATAATGAATATACATAACAAATGTCAGTAGACCAGAAAGATTTAAAAATGGCCTGATAATTCATAAATCCATAAGATCTTACCTTCATGCTGTGGGAATACTGGTGTTAGGACATATCCAGAGGCCAGGCGAGGGGCCCAGAATGTGATTTAAACACACACTTATGTCAAACTATTAGTTTATTACTTTAACTATTAGTTTATTATTTTACTTCCATGCTAAACAATTTTACTTACATTAAGCTTTTACTTAATAATATATCTATTTTTTATTTTATTTATTTTTTATGTGGGACAACAAATTGTTTTGAAAATGTACACATATTTTCCTTAAATGTCATAAATCTGCATGTAGAATAATATAAGTTCCAAATTGTATGTCATTTACAAGTGAAAATTAACATTTCACAAATAAATACATGTTTAAAGACAAGGAAAGGGAACCCAATATATAGGCCAGTACACATGAGGATCAGGTGAAAACAAATCAAGCTGACAAAGGCTAAACAAGGGGGCGTGACCAGGGGTAACAAGGAGGTGGGACAAAAGGAGCACGTAGCAGAATATATATATATATATATATATATATATATATATATATATATATATATATATATATATATATATATATATATATATATATATATATATATATATATATATATATATATATATATATATATATATATATATATATAATATATATATATATATATATATATATATATATATATATAATATATATATATATATATATATATATATACATATATATATATATATATATATATACATATACATATATATATATATATATATATATATATATATATATATTATATAAATTAGGGCTGTCAATCGATTAATATAATTAATCACACCCTTTTTTCTGTGATCAATCGCTATTAATCGCACAGTTCATGAAATTAAGAATAAACCAAATATCTTGTTTCAAATATTTATTTTGTCATAATTTGCTATATCCTGCGAATTAAACCAAAATATTAAACGCTTATTCCCAAAATTCAGCATTTTTACTTTTTCAAGATAAATTTAGGATAAGGATATACTGTATGTCTTTTCAAAAAAGGACACTTAGAAACTCCAAAAGGACACAAAAGAACCAGATGATATAAGGAGTCCATGTAAACAAATATGAAAAAGGTATGTGTATGTTTTATACTATGTGTACTGTGAGCAAAGAGCTTTTTTACATTTTAGAGAGGTCGCAATACCGAACAGGACCACATGGAGATGGCAAAAAAAAAAAAAAAAACTAATGGCTGACTGCATATATCTACTATAGTATATGGATCCATTCAGAAAAACTAAACACAGCAACACATACGACAAATCAAAACATTATCCTGAATGTGTGTGGAAACAATGTGAATGTACAGAAATGTCTGTGCTGTGCATAAATACAATGTGCGATCAGTGCGTCAAGAGCACTCATGCATTATTATAACAAACTCGCACTTACTGTACGACTCCTGTACGCCACCGCAATCGTCTTTACCTTGATTGCAGTCTTCTCCATCAAAACTCTACTAGCGAGACTGGTTATCCAGTCGAGAAACTGTAGTTTGCATCTCATCTGGCCATATAGCAGTGGGATGTGTTGAAAATCCGTTCAGTCTGTACTTAACACGACGTGTGAGGCACAGCAATAAGTGAGAGACAATCACAGAATATTACAGAACTCGTGTTTAAAAGCCAAACACACTGGAATGAATAATTCACTGAAATGCAATGCGAGTCTCTGCTCTCTCTGCAATCTCTGATGTAATCAGCCTGGTTTCCTTTATATTAGCACTGTTTTGGACAGATTAAAAAGAACTGATAACAAGCAGAGAAGCAAAATTTGGGTTAAATGGTTAGAATATAATTTGTTCATCAGTAATTTTGTGTTAACTGTGTTAAATTATTTAAATACATTAAGAATTGTAAAATTAATAACATGCGTTAAAGATGACAGCCCTAATATATACATATACATATACAGTAAGATTGAAATACTTAATTGTAACCAATTTATTTATTTTGTATTAATAATATCACATTAAATTTTCTTAGTAAAATGTGCCTAGGACAATGGGCGCCTCTTTTAACATATTATGCTAATACTAATTTTGTGCTACTGCTATTACTGCCACTAATACTTTTAGAATGACCTCTTTTTGCCACAAAATCTTGTTAGTTTTAATGGGCATCTGATGTAAAATATTGACATAAAATTAACATCAGTAAAGTTTATCTCCTGACAAACTGCTTCCTAAGAGATGTGCTTGATTAAAGCAAACTCTCATTGAACTGTCTTTTTGAAGTTCCTTAAAAGTGCCGGCTCCATTTCTGATGCTGTTGGTGATTGGCCAGAGAACCCAGCTTAGATCTACCAGGACCAGCTAAATCAAACTTGCTGCAGTGAATACTTTGACGGAAAAAATCTGAGACATTGCTCCAAAAATCTGCTGCTGGCTATTTGCATTCATCTCTAAAGGATTTATTAGAGTTAAAGTTTTATTTGGTACAAATGTATAATCATAAGTCAGAGCTAGAAACATGAATTGCTTTTAACATTAGGGGATATCTGGTTGTTTGTTTTTACTAGTAAGTAATGCTAAACTAGCTTTTTTTTTTTTTGGGCCTAAATGGCTAATAAAGTAGCATTGCATAGCTAATGTTTAAGTCTTCTAGAAGAGTTACTCTTTAAACCATACCAAACAGTTAAATTTAGCTTAGGATTCATTTAGATAGTGGAGAACCCCCTGTAGTCCTAACTGTGTTCCCCATTTTAGGGCCCTATTGTTTAGTCATCAAGTGAAGATAAGTGAAACAATGCTAATCACCTGTCAGAGAACAAAAGTACACAGACATCAGAAAGCCACTACTGATAATGGTAGACATCAGACACGTAGTGTCCTCACCCAGCCTGTCTCCTGGCCTCCATATCTACATGTGTGCAGGTGGAGGGAAACAAGAGAATCTTTATCTGGCTTTTCCTAAACCACATAACAGCAGATTAATCAACCTGTCTCAACCTGGTAAACAGAAGAAAAAACAAGTTCAGGTTCCAAGGTAACATCAAGAAAAAAAGAATACTGTTGTCAACAAAGGGAAGGTCCATTGCATTTCAATTTATGTAAAGCACAGTCTGTACAGGAGAGAAAAACTTTGAACTGTTGAGCAGTAAATGTGTTGAACCATATACAAAGAATTACTGTAAAATGTTACCAAATTATTAATGCACAAGTTATCAAGCTATACTAGTTATATGTTTGAATGTTTTAAAATACAGTAAAACCTGTAATGTTTTAAGTAATGTTTAATAATGCTTAATACTTTTTCAATTTTAAACAATGTTTCTATTGTAATGTGTTTTAAATAAATTGTAATTCTGTGATGGCAAAGTTGAATTGAATTGTTTTATTAAATTATTTTACATTTTTATATGTATTTATTATTATTATTATTATTATTATTATTATATTTTTAATTGTGATGTGTTTTTGTCATTTTTGATGAATACAAAGTTCAAAAGACCATCATTCATTTAAAATAGGAATATTTTGTAGCATTATAAATGACAACCATTTGATGTTAATTTAATGTGTCATTGCTAAATAAAAAGAATATACATTTCTTTAAAAAAATAAATAAATAAATAAAATCTTGCAGAGCCTAAACTTTGGAACAGCAGTGTATATGTTTATTTTCCACATTATATTGCCTTTTCTTAAGAAAATACCTCTACAAAACTCGAAATCACTCGAGTTTAAATCATAAATACTGTAGTGAGACTTTTTACATCGCCATCCTCATAAATGCCTGCCAGAAACAGATATCAACAGATGTTACAAAGTGGTATGAAGAAATCAATCCTCAGATGTCTTAAATTTTTTATGTTTATATGTCTTTTCCATCTTAGGCGGTTTTCTGCTATCTTTTGCATATAATGAAAGCCCTACATCTCACAATCCCCTCTTGTCTTTTTTCAGGCCCTAAAGCCTTTTTCAACAGAGAGGCACATGAGAGCGATTGTCTGCAGTGTGGTAACTGCTCCTAAACTAGTGCTCATTTGTAAGATGGTTGGCTCGGTATTGTTGATCACACTCCCACTAATGAGCAGAGCCACAAGGAAACTGTGGACTTACTTTGTATTTTCCATGTTGATTTGAGTGGTTGATTGGGGGGGAGGGGGGGTCATGGGGTGTATTTAAACATGGTAAAATCTGTTAAACAGTTGAGAATATTAGACATGTTTTGCTAGCTCCAAGCATAATCAAATTAGCCAAACTCGTTCATAAACAAACAGGGACGTGAAGAGCTTTGTGTACGCCGGCTTTCCACATCTACAGATATTTTTGTGGAGTTCTGCACGATCACATTCCTGCCGGCCTGCTAATGAGGTACCATTCAAAGGAGAAATCCTTCAAACAGAATCCAACTTCTGTATTATTTAAAATCAGACTATAACATGAAATTAAAATTGAGTCAAATATATACACATATGTGTGTATATCACAGTATTAACAAAAATATTAAGCAGTTTTCTGTTTTCAACTTTGATAATAGTATGTTTCTTTAGCAAAAAATAAGCATATTCAAATGATTTCATGAACTCTCTCTCTCTCATATGGGTTATAATAATGAGAAATAAAGGAGAACCCACAGAATATAGCCTCAAAAGACTAAATCACTAAGCAGGAGAGAATATAACTCTTAGACAAAATCATCTTTCGATGAAGCAATCTATAGTTCAAGGAACAGAAAATACTGTAAATGAATTAGCTAAAGCTACTTTTCCTCTTAAGAGACTGCATCTAACATTGTTTAAATGCTCATCTTTGTATAAATTGAATGTGTTGTAGATATGAGTTGTGTGCTACAAATTGCATGGACAAGTGTGGTTAGTTTGTATAAAAGCATTACTGCTGAAGGTCTAGTCAGAGGCAGCTGCTGAAGTGCGGTGGCAAAAGAATTGCAGGGTCGAGTGCACTCTCCAACCAAAGGTTGCAACAAAGTTAATTACCGTAGACTGAAGTTATTTTGTGTTCCCCATGGGATTTCCTCAGAGCAAAAATAAAGTAGTTACTTGTGAATTCATGCCATTTCCTGGAGCCTTCCGCCTCATTTTAAGAGGAACAACCTCCAGTGAATGTTACCTCGGGTTTTCAGCAGTCCCTGCTCCTGCTTATTGTAGTCCTATACCTAAACAGTATTTTTGACTAATCCTTTTATTATGTTCTCTTCTGTTAAGACAAAGGCTCTGTGGGTCATCATCACCCTTTGGCTCTTTTAAACCTCAGACCTGGTCTTTACCAGTTGGAAAAAGCAGATTCCGGGGCACTTAAAAAAAAAAGAGGATTACGTCCATTGGCTTTGTAAACCACCAGCACCTGGTAAAGCCTTTTAATGGGCCACACTCAAGTTTTCCTAGATTTTCTCATTTCTGCCTTGCTAATTTGAAGATGGATTTAAACAGACCTCTTGGATTAATCGACTGAACAGTCTCTAAAGCCTTAAAAATGCCAAGTGCTTAAGGGTAGTCTTCAGACAGCCGGAACCACACAAGTGTGAAAAGTGATTTTCCTGAGGGACGGAACGGAAATATCCTTATTTGCATTTAGAGAATGCATCAACTTTATGAAATGTTTAGCAACTGTGAAGCAGAGCTTGTGTTGATGTCACAGCACTATTTGGCTTTTAATAGGACCAGAGGCTTAAGCGCGGCATTACATCTTTCCTTCCTCTTGAAATTGTCACTCTGTAATCCCTTGGCAAAGAGTAATGCAGCTAGATTAGTGGGCCAACCCCAGATTTCTGAGCGATCGTCAGAGAACCCACAAAGAGATCACTGGACCATCTAGCTCACAGTATATATGTTGCTCTGTGTTTTTCCATTTGACATCAACAGAATGCATTGTGATGCTATATGTATGTGATCTGATGACGATGGGGGTTTTGAAATGTGTTCATGATTTGAGCACAAAACACTCCGGATTTAATAAGAGTGAACAGGCTCTGTCCATCTGGGCCAGCGAGGGGCGAGGTGGGGGGGGGGTGATTAATCCATAGCTCTGTGCAGTATGAGGGATATTAATAATGGACAGTTGAAAAAGTACCTGTCTAAATACAATGAAAGCCGTATGAACTGTTTCTATTTCACGTGAAACAGCTTACATCTTAAAATATGATGGATTTGATTGCCTTCCGCCCTTCAAATGGTAATTTCCTCAACCCTCCTGAGATGCCTTTTCAGAATATAAACAAGATTAGATTAGCTCAACACCTCAGAAGAAAATCTCATTCAAATACTAATGTAATTGTCTGTTAATTTGCTTTTCAGCAGCTTTTATCACCTGTCAGCATCTTTAACAGCGTAAGGCAATCAAGGGGTAATTGACACTAATGTTACATAGAAATCCAACATATTAAATGAACAATGAGAATCATTTTGACTGTGATCAGCACTAATCGTCATAAGAACTGATTATATA
This sequence comes from Carassius auratus, assembly GCF_003368295.1. Lineage (NCBI taxonomy): Eukaryota > Metazoa > Chordata > Actinopteri > Cypriniformes > Cyprinidae > Carassius > Carassius auratus. The sequence continues at coordinate 33,215 of NW_020526270.1, read as the reverse complement.
TTTATATTGCTTTGTGATGTATGCGAGCTGAAAATTATGATATGTAAATTAATCTTTGTGAACTTCATTTTACTCTTACTCTTTAGGTAAAACTTTGAAATAAGGATTAATTCTTTAATATTAGTTAATGCATTATGTAAAAAAATAACTATCGCTTCACCATAATAGTTCAAATATTCGCCATTTAAAATACTTATTTGTAATATATATATATATATATATATATATATATATATATATATATATATATATATATATATATATATATATATATATTATTTTAAAATGATTATACATTTAATTATTATTGATTTATGTTTGTTTATAATACATTTTAGTTATTTTATTTTTATCTTGAAAAGTGAAAAAAAAAATGTAAAAAAAATGCATTAGTATGTAGATACCTTGAACCAAAATGCTGTAAAATACTGTTCGTTTTATTATACAATGAAAAAGAAAACAAAAAATGGTGTAGAAACAATTTCACTTAAAAATTGCAAGAATTATTTCATGAGGAATTGCATATAGCACATTGAATTAAACATGAAAAAGATGTGTTCTAGTAAAGCATATTATTATAATCTTTGTTTTATTTACAACTTAGAAAAAAATAATTTTATAGTGTGCCCAATGTATTAATTAATGTTAGGGTATTGTACATTATTGCAAAGTTACTCTCTTTTTTGTAGTTTTACTTAAAAGCGCACACACATGATTGTATGTTCTCCTAGAATTCTTTAGGCCAGTGTTTGTCTCTTTCAGTCTTGTTTCCCCATGACAGTAGCCCTACAAATGCAACATGACAAAGTCTATTGAGAAGCACGTCTAATAAATGTTTCCCCCTGCTGTAGTGATGTTGCCCTGGGTCCTTGGGATCTGCTCTCTTGCTGAGGGGTGGAAATCACATTCCAGTGGCGGAGACGACGGGTCAACCCCTGCGATTTTCCATGCTCAGCAAGAGTGCACGGGACTACTCTCTTAGGCCCCAATGACTCACATTTGAATCCTCAGGGAATAGATACTTTACAGCACACCACACACCAGCCTACAGGTCATGAAAATACAGTAGGATGCCCTTGAAGTTTCCACATTCAATAAGAGAAAATCAAACATTTGCATTAAGAAGCATGGAGATAGGAAGACTCGGATGTGACAAGAAGTCATCAGCATAATTACGTATGTAATACAAACTGACATTTGCTCCATGCACTTTTTCCCCCTTTGAAATATTGAAGGCTTTGCGTCACATATTTGGGCTGCTTATTATTTTACATTGCACCCATTGCTCCTTGACTCTGTCTTGGGTAGTGTAAGGTATAAGCCTGAGCCAATATGCTGTTACTGATTTAAAGCGGATTATCGTTTGCTGTCCTAAGCCTCAGTGAAATCCTTTAAAATATTCATATTGGCAGACCTGGATTAGAAAACGAAACAACAGACCCTTTTTTATTTTTTACAATTGTAGATGGGGTATATGTTTTTTCAAAATTCATATGAACACAATAGTTTGGATTAATCTCAGCTTCTTTACATTCACCTTAATGGTATTTTCATAGTGTGATGGAGTGTGTGTTGTATCCATGTTAGATTAGATAGACCTTAATGCAACATAAACATAAACATCTGCTGAGTGATTGGCTGTTAACATAAATCATGTGAGCTATCGTTCTGTACTCCGTCACCACATTTATACTCATTTCACATTACAAACATAATCTCTGCTAGCATGAGACTCGAGACAGCAAGGATGAGAATTTTCAGTATCACTTTTTTTAACTCACATGCTTGGCCTGCTTTATCAGTGTAGGACAACGTATATGCTTTTTTCCCATTTTTCAATTTTTTTTACACACATACTTGTAAAAGCATTTGTAGATTTATTCACGCTGACTTGAGCAAGACTTTCTGCTTTGTCAGCAGTCAAGTAGAATGTGCATCAGCCATGTCAAAGAATACATTTAGGTCATGTCAGGATTTCATCAGTTGGAATTCAGCTGGTGTGTCTAAACGCGTGGCATTTCCAGAGTTGAGCATCATGCCTGTGAGCACAATTGTCACACTCCTGGTAACTCGAATGCAATGTGGTTTTGGTGAGTCCTTAAAAAAAAAAAAATAATAATAAAGTTGTGAAGACAATGTTTTAGAATTTGTTCTGATGTTGTGAAATGCATCAGGGTCTTGTGAGCAAAGCAATACAAATTTCACAGCAGCCAAGACTGCTCCTCAATGCTGAGTCATATATCTGCTAAAACAATAGCTTTGTGCTGGCACTAACAGACCCACTAATGAGGCATCATCAGGTCTAAAGGAATTCCCATTGTGTTTAGGAGTAGTTGGATTTGACAGGAAGGGGGCTTGCTTAGTTAAAGTGTGACCAGATTTAATTAGGTGTCTGTCTGATAACTGAAAATGGTATGTGGCTTTTGACTTTAGGGCTTGACTTTTAATACATAGCTTACTATTTAAGTTATCACAACAAACTCAACTGACGAGTTCTATCTCATTCAAGAGTTTCAGGCTACTGGTCCCTTCAAGTTTTAATGGTTTATTACTCAATACAGCCTGCAAATCAGTTTTCACTCTGCATTTAAGTTTGCCATCTAATGTTATCGAAAGTTGTCTTAAGGTTTGTTAAGATGAAACCTATAGAAAATTTAAAGTAGAAGTCACAGTTACGTCACTTGCCACATGTTGTATTAGCCCTACAGTTAAAGCAGGAAATACTGTTTAAATCTATAACATTTTATATAGCATTTACCTATTTTATCTCACAATTGGGACTTTTCTTTTTTCTTGCAAATGCAAGTTTATCTCCTAGTTTGAATATAATAACTTAATTCAACTCAACAATTGAGAGTTTGTCAATTCTGAGGGGAAAAAAAAGTCGAAGGAAAAAAGAGAGAATGACGAGTTGATTTTTCTTTCCAGAATTGTGAGATGTAATCCGAAGAAGGAATTTGAAGAAAAAAAAGACAGAATTTTGAAAAATAAACTTTTTAATTATTTTATTAAATGGTTTGCATAGACATGCTATGTTAAAACACTAAAATTGGTCTATGCCTCTGATCAGCAGTATACTGAAAAACAATGGTGTGTTTACTTTGGAGAAAAGAAAATCATTCAGAAATTGCTAGTAAATTTCACAAATAATTACAAAGATAAAAGTATAATTGAAATAACACAACATTTGGAGTAAACATACTCCAATAATCTTTGTTTTATTTACATCTTTGAAAGTTTGTTTTCCAACATGTATTTATTCTTTTGATAAATATCTATTATATCTATAAATGTTTACGTAGAACATAAAATCCAATGTTTTCTGAACAGTGAATTTCAGATTACATATACTATATGTGTGACTTTTACAGACTTAAAAATACATTGTGGCACCTGGAATCTAAAAAAAAAAAAAAAACACTTTACCCAATAGGCCTATGACAGTTTGTAAGCTAAATGTATTGAGTCAGTAACTTTAGATACAATTCATGGTTGTGTAACATTAGTCTCCTGGAGGAGAACAGTATCCAGCTCTTTTGAGTTTGTGGCCCCTGATCCTTGATAGTTGTACTGATAGAGTAAACTGACTTGGCTTTCTGTCCATAATGGAGGGCTAAAGTGCTGTTTCCCCCTAAATAATTTAATTATCAGTAAAGTAACAACAAAATAAAAGATGCCGGAGAACAATTGTCATGGGAGTGAGCTGAGCAGCTGTTTATATATTCGTATGACTGACAGGAGTAGAAAAACATGCACCTCCTGAAATTTCATTTAGAGCTCCATGTAATGCAAGAATGCCAAGAACATAATATAATAGTTAAAATGCTTCTGATGTAGGAGGCCTGATGCATTCCCCTTGGTTGTGGAGAATAACTGTACAGCAGCTTCTATAACCAGGGATCATACATCAGTAATTCTTTTATCACTAGTCAGAAAAGTGCTAAAGCATCATAGTGTAAAAGAAGTCAGACAGGGTTCTTGAGGGGGTTTTGATTCTTAGCAGAAAAATATGGACAGTAAAACTTCAGTGTGAAATAGTAGGCCTCATGTCCACAACAGCTACGGGGTCAATAGATTTACGACACCAAGTCTTTGAAAAATGAACTAAAAACCTTGTTCTCCATCTTGCATAACATGTTCAGGACTCTGAAGACTTAAAGGGGAAAGTTCACCCCCAAAAAAAGAAAGAAAGAAAGAAAGAAAGATAACCCTGTCTTGTGGGTCTACCCATCCTGATGTTATTCCAAACCCGTATTAGTGTCTTTCTTCAGTGGAACACAAAAGAAAATGTAAATATGACTGCTTCAGCAGGGGCGCTACTATGGTCTCTGGGCCCCCTGAACAGCATATTGACCCGGGCCCCCTCCGTGATTGTGTTTTTGTATTTTATTTATTTTTTTTACCCCCTTAAAAATCACTTTATGGGTCCCCTCTCCCTTGTCGGACCTTTGGATTTGTCCTAACCTTCCCCCAATTACAGCTTCACTTTCATTAAAAAGCTCCTCTAAAAAAAAAAAAAAAAAGAAAGAAAAGAAAAGAAAGGTTTAAAATAACACGAATGTGGGTGAGTAAATTAATTGTCATTTGGTTTGAAATATCTCTTTAAAAGCCACATGAACACAAGTATTTATTATTTTATTTATATATTTTTATCTTATCTTCGCCTTTTCATCCCACGGCCAAAAATAGATGAATGATAAACTGAATCAAAGTAGAAGACCCAAATATAGGTGAATAGTAGTGACCCAAATATCTGAACAGACGCGACATATCATATAACGCAGGCTTAATTTTCAAACTACTTTCGCATCCCTTAATGTTGATGATCCCTCTCAGTCACCGCGCTACGAGTGACAGCCAATCAGCGGCTCTGTCGCTTAGACCGCATGAGATTTCAGAGAGAGAGAGAGAGAGAGAGAGAGAGAGCGGTGATGCTGCGCACAAGGGAGGGCAGAGAGAGAGTCCAAACAGTACAGTGTCTTCACAGCGCTCAGCGGATACACATCGAAAGCAGGACTACTCTCGACTCCTCAGCATTGAGGTGAGTGGGGGAAATTAACTACACTTATCTAATTTCTACGTTTAATTGAACAGATCTGCATTGAGTGTGCACGCGCTATTTGACCCCTACAGACTTAAGCGGTAGATTGACTTTCGTGGAAGCGCGTGGATGATGGTTGAAAAAATTGGCCCGGATACTTTTTTTAACTATTAAGCAACATTTATTTATTTATTTATTTATTTATTTATTTATTTATGTATCTATCTATCTATCTATCTATCTATCTATCTATCTATCTATCTATCTATCTATCTATCTATCTATCTATCTATCTATCTATGCGAAACATGTTATCTCCTACATGTACGCGTGAGTTTTCTTTGGCTCGTTATAATACTGCATGCGATAGTGTTGTTCATTATTGTTTTTTAATGCTTAACGTAATTTTCGAATTCAAGATGTTAATAAAATTTATTGAGGAATGTTTAAGTTTTGCAATTGCCATTTAAGCTGCAAAAACCTACTGTTAAAAAGTTTTAATCTGTTTCCATCTATACATATAACTTGCGAATATATATATATATATATATATATATATATATATATATATATATATATATATATATATATATATATATATATATATATGTGTGTGTGTGTGTGTGTGTGTGTGTGTGTGTGTGTGTTTCAGCTTAATTGTCTCCATCGGTAATTTAATTCAAATGAGTGAAAAGTGTAATGACCCCTTCACTGCAGGTTGTGATGTGGTGATTTTACATAATTTAAAGTAGCAATTATACTTAATTTTTCAGTTTAAGTAGGTTGACATTTTGTGCAGTGCTCACTGTCCATCTGTTTTGTGGAGTGGCTGAATGTCCTTAGTTATTTACATTTCAAGGCCTTTTTTTACAGAGATAACCCTGAACAAAAATTTCCAGCATGCATATGCAACATCTAATTTTAGCAGTACTTGTTATATCAGAGGTTATATGACGGAGACTTTCTTTGTTGCTTTGTTGCACCTTACCTTTGTACCTTTTTACAGCATCCACTGTATTTTGGTGTCACGACTTTTAAAACTGAGATGTTAACTTTAATATTTGTGGATATAAACTGACCGGATCTGTAAAAGTCATGCAAGATAATAAAATCTATATTTTTTTCAAGCTATGTATAAGAGAAAAATCTATTATATATATATATATATATATATATATATATATATATATATATATATATATATATATATATATATATATATATATATATATATATATATATATATATAAAATATTGTTTTTTTTTTTTTTTTTGTGAGCACAGTCTCTATAAAATTATTCATTAAATCCTTATCCAGTGATCAAGGATGACTGAAAAAGTAATGGAGAAGTCATGGAAATTCAATGATCAAAAGGTGTGGGAACATGTTCAGACTGTGGCTCTGTGTGAGCCCTTTTTATGTCAGGCACCTGTAGATTTCTGAGTGGATTGATTAAAGTTGTTGTACATTATGTAAATTATTCAGACATTTTTGACTTTCACAATTGTTGTAAGGGTTTCTAAAATGAAATGTGTGAGATGGTATTTTATGTTCTTTGACTGTGTGTTCTTACCAGTCTTTGCAGTCTTTTCCAGGATATGCAGTTTTTAATCCAGAACATTTCTGTAATATATCTTAGTCTGGCCAATATTGGTTGAGCAGCTGTGGTCTTAGGTGTATGGATTGTCTTGTGGTGTTCTGCTTGTACTTTGATTGGAGTTTTAGGCCATATACACACCAAACAGTAGACCTCTTATGTGATCTTTTTTGAAAATTCTGATGTTAGGACCTTTTTTTTTTTTTTTTTTTTTGATAAATGAAACTGGAAGTTGGGTGTTTTCAAGTTTAAAGATTCAAGCAAAGATGTGCAATTTTCAGTTCTCCTTTTTAAAGGAATAACACTTTTAGTGGTTCACTATAGATTATACTGGATTCTGAACACTTGGGTTCATACATTACCCTCATCCATTGTCTCTAAACTATGGCGCAAAACATGGATTTCCCAAAAGGTAATTGAAGGAAATGGGTGCCCACCACTTACAACGTGTTTTAAAACACAAACATATCATTTAAATGTTTACATGTTGAGAAATATGTCGCCTCATAATCGGAGTAGTTTGCCAAAGTCTGCATGACAGTAAGGCTTCATGATCTTTGAAATGCTGAAATTCTTTGACCACAAGCCACATCACCATTGAATGGAGAATATGCCATTCATGTTGTTGATTTTATCATGGGCATTTTAATTAAACTGGAGAGGCTGCCTGGGAGTTTTTTTTTATTTTTATTTTTTTTACATAAAACAATAAAAGCCTTTTAATGGCAGTTGTCATAGTTGTCTTGTTACATTCAAACAAACAGATCTGAGTGGATTGATTAAAGTTGTTGTACATTATGTAAATTATTCAGACATTTTTGACTTCTCCTTCAGATTTAATTCTGAGGAAGAACCACAATTGTTGTAAGGGTTTCTAAAATGAAATGTGTGAGATGGTATTTTATGTTCTTTGACTGTGTGTTCTTACCAGTCTTTATAGTCTTTTCCAGGATATGCAGTTTTTAATCCAGTACATTTCTGGATTTGACACACTGTAATATATCTTAGTCTGGCAAATATTGGTTGAGCAGCTGTGGTCTTCGGTGTATGGATTGTCTTGTGGTGTTCAGGAGTTTTAGGCCATATACATAACAAACAGTAGACCTCTTATGTGATCTTTTTTGACAATTCTGATGTTGTTGTTTTTTGTTTTTTTTTTTCAAAAAATGAAACTGGAAGATGGGTGTGTTCAAGTTTAAAAATTCAAGCAAAGATGTGCAATTTTCAGTTTTCCTTTTTAAAGGAATAACACTTTTTGTGGTTCACTATGGATTTATATTCTGAACACTTGGGTTCATACATTACCCTCATGCATTATCTCTAAACATGGATTTGATGCAAAACATGGATTTTCCAAAAGGTAATTGAAGGAAATGGGTGCCCACCACTTACAACGTGTTTTAAAACACAAACATATCATTTAAATGTTAACATGTTAAGAAATATATCGCCTCATAATTGGAGTAGTTTGCCAAAGTCTGCATGATAGTAAGGCTTCATGACCTTTGACATGCTGAAATTCTTTGACCACAAGCCACATCACCATTGAATGGAGAATATGCCATTCATGTTGTTGATTTTATCATGGGCATTTTAATTAAACTGGAGAGGCTGCCTGGGAGTTTTTTTTTTATTTTTTATTATTATTTATTTAAAAACATAAAACAATAAAAGCCTTTTAATGGCAGTTGTCATAGTTGTCTTGTTACATCCAAACAAACAGATTTTAAAATATGTTATAGCAAACAATAGACTTTCCTTTTTTTTGTCAAAAGTTTCACACTTTTTAGACAGTTTTAATAGTTTGAGTTTTGAGTTCTCAGATCGAGGATGCCTTTATGCAAATGTTTCAGTAGGCTCTGTATGATAATTAGATCAGAGCTATCTGTCACCTGACACAACAATGGCCCAGTAAAAGATGTATTTGCTCGCAGGAGATAAAGCAGGATAACATTGATTAGCCCATGCATATGATTAATTTCACCCAAGAGTGATTTATGGAGCTCCATCTTGCTTTTACCTCAATAATGGAACCCCTCACAAATATCACCAACAATTGAGCACTTTCAGACAGTTGGAATGCAAAATAACTTAATCAAGGAAAGCGGAGATTATTATTCCACGATTTTTCCAAGATATGGATCATGCGCTGTTCTGATGTGTAGAACACTTCCAAAATCAATAGAATGGTGTTTATCTACACCCGCTTTAGTCCAATTCGAGGCAATTGATTTTCTTTACCAATTCATCGTCCGCTATCTCTTTTCAGTTTCCTGGCTTGTTCGTGTTCGTTCTTGTTGTTTACTAATTCGTAAAGATGGGGATGGAGGGAGGCAAACGAATAAAACAGTGTCTCAAGTGAATCTTTAAATGGGCTCACAAAGGAAAATACATTCTCCTCGCTTGCTGTCTATGATACTAAGTTTACATCTTACAGCAGGTTATTGTTATTTTCTTTCATCCACACATCCCTATAGGAAATAGCCTTGGTATATGAAAGCTCTGGATGTCCTCCATAGCATACTCCTCACATCTTTCAGTGTGTAAGATGACAGGGCAGATCACAGAGAGTGCGAGTTGGAGGGAATTTGGGGGAAAAAATAGCATTGATGATGAAAAACAAACTTGAAACAGAATTCGCTATACACAATGAATATTTCTATCATTAAGGCTGGTGCTTTAGAATAAATAAGGATCGCTTGCTCTCTTTGTGCTGAGTGTTAAATAAGAATGCTGATGACAGAGACAACATGCTGGCGGTCCTGGCATGGCTAAGTTTATGTAAGATGATTTATTCAGTCAGCATATGACTGCTCTGATCTGTGGCTCTCCTCCATCTTAATCATCGTGACCCTGGTGATTTCGGTAAAGTTCAGTTCAACAAAGATTCTGAGTGTGTACGGTTAGTCTAAAGGGTGGGCTATGGTTTGAATCGAATGTTTATGGTGTTTATGGATCCTTTAGCTATGGATGCTGAGATTTTAAGATGATTGCTTTTACAGAACTTTCACTCTAAAAAGAAATCTGTGAAATATGGTGGCAACATTTTGTGTTACACAGATTGAACTTAACTTTAAAGTTCAAAAAAGGTTATATTTAATTAATTTAAATACTGTTCATATCAAAATACAAAAATTTGCATTTACCTTTATAATATACTGACCACCTTCCATTGGTTAAGAGAAAGCCACTTGATGAATCATAAGAAAACTTTTTTCACAAGTTGAGGTAAATACTAATATATAGAAAGTGCTCAGTATCAAAGTTATTTATTATTATTATTATTATTATTATTATTATTATTATTATTATTATTATTATTCTTTTGTTAAGAAAAACACAAAAAAAACAACACACATAAAACTGAGCTCAAATGCCAAGTAAGAACAAGGAAACTAAACCAAGACTTTAACATAAAAGTCCTAAATGGGGAATATGTGACAGTAGCACGCTACACTTAAAAATGCTATAAACATTTATGAACATAAATTATAAGAAAAAAGCTAAAAAGCATAGTTGTTTCAATGAAAATCCATCAAATGTAAAATATTACAAAAATTGTGAACGTCAATTTTTGTTATTAGCACAGAAATGCCGCTCGAAACTGTTTTCGTGAGACTGGAGTCCCTTTAATCGAAAATCTTCCATAAAGTTTTTGATTCGTGTTTGAAGGGACTTTTGATTCATGTTTGCAGTGACTTGCTCAGCTCGGCTGTCTCTGCTGATATGATCTGCTCTGGTTCATGTTGAAGCCAAGTTCTCCACCCATGTACGCAGGGATACACGAGTTCTCTCGATCAATTTTTCATAGTCATATATAAGACATCTCTAACTGTCTCCAGATGTCCACCATGTTACACTAGGAGAGTACAAGTCCCAGTTGCATGGAAAATTTGCGTGTGGCTAATTATCTGGTGGCTGTTGTTTGAAATATAGCCCATTGAACTCTAATGCTCATGTATCTCCCTCAGCATAGCCTCTTGTAATACGCTCTAGATTTGCATAACTGAGGAGCTTCCTCCCTTTGTAAGTTGAAACTGTGTCCACAATGTGTGGCGGTGGCACCTAATTACTCACCAGCGCCGAATTGTCAGAAATTTGCTATCTGTGCAGGCAGCATCCAATCATGTAGTCCACTTTCAGGCACAATAATAGGCCTAATGTCATTAATGTTCCTCTCAGTTGTCATGGTTCTTTCAGTTGATTGCTTTCTCCTATTACGTACGAGTCAGTCCAAAATGAGGCAGAATGTGTTACAGCTCTCCAATTTTCAAACCTGTCCTGGACGTGTGCGATATAAATTACACCAGCATCCATTCTGTTAAAGAATCACGGTTGTCTCAAACATATATTGGTCAGACAATCTAGCCTGGAAATTTCAGGCGTTGACATCTTGCACTGAAACTGTGATACTGATATATTTACCCTTGGAAAAACAAACTATCATACAAGCAGCATGGCCTAAAAGCAAATAGTTATTACCTGGAAGACGACACAGTCAGAATGTGGTCACAGAAAGGGCACAAGCCCTAAGAGCAAAGTGCAAGAAATACAAACCACATATAGATTACTGTATAGCTGATGTATCAAATGGTAAATGCGATGCAGTCTGTTATGGAAAAGATAAACAAATTTGTTTATATTAGTTGTTATTGCATATTTAATTGTAAATGCTCATTCATGCTGATTCTCATAGAGTATTTATAATCTCAGTTAAAATTATTTTAGTTTTTAGTTTAGCATATCATTTTTAGTTTATCAGTTCCATCATTTAACACTCACTTGAAGTTAATCTTAAAAAAATTTTAATATCTTGACAAAATTGTTAAATGTCTTCTTTAGCGAATCTAAAAGTGTATTTTCATTTTTCGTTGTAATATGCAATACTGATAAATTCACTTGTAGCATTACAACTATTTATTTTTGTTTATAATTTATTTTGACAATATGTGGTAGCATTTTTATTTTTAGGGGTTCAAGCACGCAGTGCTGAAACCCTATTGTAATTGTTAAGATTTTTATTATTATTATTATTTTTCCGCCTTAAAACTGAACGTGCAGCCCAAACCGTAAGGCCTAGAGAGCTGAAACTTGGTCAGATGGTAGTAGTCTTGCTCGCTACTCAGATACAAAGAACCGGCCCAATCGGCCTAACGGGGGCGCTACAGCGCAAAAAACTAAAATTTTTGACATTTTTGGCCGCAGGTCGTAAACCGTTAGCCGTAGACTCAAAAACAAGGCATCGTTGCAATCCTTGGGTTAGCCCGAACAAAAGTGCACAACTGCATTTTTTGCTCTACGACGCACCGTTTTCTCGCAAAATCGAGCTATATCCGAAACCTACTTTTGCGAACTAGTCCTAGGATTTTCAACCAATCGGAACGAAACCACTGCAGAAATATTCCCTGGACACTCAATATAAATAATTATCAAAAAAAAAGTTGAAATTTCGATTCTTACGCGAAACAGTACGCCAAAAAGCGTCTATGCTAACGTTAGCCAAATGTTATTTTGACTATAACTCTTGAACGGAATGAGATATCTTGACCAAACTTGGTACACATATGTATGAGCTCAATCTTTGGTCAAATAAAAAAAAATTGCGCATCTCTGCCACTTGGGGGCGCAATAAGATTTAAAAAACACATAAATGGCTATAACTAGGCAACCGTTGGCTCGATCGACTTGAAAATTGGTATGCAGTGTCTTGGTCTGAAGGGGCACAAGTACCTATGAGGACATTTGCATATCTCAAAAAACATGGCTGCCATTGGCCAAACAATTTTAAGCACCTATTTGAAAGGGTTAACGGATGTTGTTCGGAACGAAACTCGCTGGGTACGTTCGACTCATGAACCTTAAGGTCTGTAAGAATTTTGAAAGAAATCGGCCACTAGTTGGCGCTAACGAGTTTTATGGCTCTGTAATCACGTGGTGTTTCACATATCAACACAATATGCATATCATTTGATAGATCTCCTCATAATGCACAACTTTGCCTCAAGAACCATTGCTGTCAATCAAATCGTTCAATTGTTATTCACAAATATGTTAAAAAACTACTTTTGCGAACTAGTCCTAGGTTTTTTGTCCGATCGGAACCAAACCACTGCAGTAATATTCTGTGGACTGTCTAGATCAATAATTATCAAAAAAATGTTCAATTTTGTACTTTGGTTAGCGTTAAATGGGTAATTAAGAAAAGGGGTGTGGCCAAACATACCCCAAAGCCTATAAAACCTAAACGAAAACTCAAAACTTTATGAAACGTGGTGAGAACATGTAACAGGTAACTCTTAACAAGCATGCAAAGTTTCATGGAGATCGCACCATAGGTGGCGCTATAACAGTAGAAAAGGTCTCAAAACACAAGATTTATATGGTAAATGGCCTCAAATTGTTTGAAAATGCTCATATATTCACTCAAAAACACTAGATCTTCATATCATATGATAGATCTCCTCATTCTGAACAACTTTGCCTCTGGGACCAATGTTGTCAATAAAGCTGTTAATTAAATATTCAAGATTATTTCAAAAAGTTACTTTGGCAAACTAGTGATAGGGTATGAGCTGAAAATCAATAAAACCACTGAAGTACAATTCTCTAGACTCTGAAGGTCAATAATTATCAAAAACATGTTGAACAGTTGCATTTGGACAACTATAAACCAGTAATTTTATAATATGTTATTTGCATAGTGTACACTAAGGCCTATTAATACAAACAGAAAGCCCACAAATTATCAAAACTGTGTAAAATAATGCATAATTTCATTCTAAACAAGCATGCAAAATTTAAGAGAGATTGGTCAAAAAAAATAACAACACTATAACAGTTATATTTAAAAACACAGTGTTGCTTGAGTAAATGCAATTTAGAACCACTAGATGGCAGCGGGAGACCACTAATGGGCTCATTCAGCAAAGTTGAACAGTACTGTTGAAAGGATTCATTAATTCATGCCAAAACATAAAAAAAATTAACTGTTATAACATTTTAAATCTCATTGAGTCAATGTTTTCCATTTTGTTCATACAGATATATCAGTTTTTACAATTTTGCCACATTGTGATTACAGTTTAACCTGAAAATGACATCTAAACTGTTAAAAACTAGTTTAATCATTTAATTTCAGTGTTTGTGTCTGTCTGCCAGCCTATTCTTCATTTTGGATGTCTTTAACTGTCATCCATGCATCCAGGTTAGCCAAGACCACCTCAGAGGCCTTAAATGCTTGAACCCCGTAAAATGCTGCTTGCAGCTTTAATTAGGGGTTCAAGCACGCAGTGCTGAAACCCTATTGTAATTGTTAAGATTTTTATTATTATTATTATTTTTCCGCCTTAAAACTGAACGTGCAGCCCAAACCGTAAGGCCTAGAGAGCTGAAACTTGGTCAGATGGTAGTAGTCCTGCTCGCTACTCAGATACAAAAAACCGGCCCAATCGGCCTAATGGGGGCGCTACTGCGCAAAAAACTAAAATTTTTGACATTTTTGGCCGCAGATCGTAAACCGTTAGCCGTAGACTCAAAAACATGGCATCGTTGCAATCCTTGGGTTAGTCCGAACAAAAGTGCACAGCTGCATTTTTTGCTCTACGAGGCACCGTTTTCGCGCAAAATCGAGCTATATCCGAAACCTACTTTTGCGAACTAGTCCTAGGATTTTCAACCAATCAGAACCAAACCACTTCAGAAATATTCCCTGGACACTCAATATCAATAATTATCAAAAAAAAGTTGAAATTTCAATTCTTACGCGAAACAGTATGCCAAAAAGCGTCTATGCTGACGTTAGCCAAATGCTATTTTAACTATAACTCTTGAACGGAATGAGATATCTTCACCAAACTCGGTACACATATGTATGAGCTCAATCTTTGGTCAAATCAAAAAAAATGCTCATCTCTGCCACTTGGGGGCGCAATAAGATAGAAAAAACACATAAATTGCTATAACTAGGCAACCGTTGGCTCGATCGACTTGAAAATTGGTATGCAGTGTCTTGGTCTGAAGGGGCACAAGTACCTATGAGGACATTTGCATATCTCAAAAAACATGGCCGCCATTGGCCAAACAATTTTAAGCACCTATTTGAAAGGGTTAACGGATGTTGATCGGAACGAAACTCGCTGGGTACGTTCGACTCATGAACCTTAAGGTCTGTACAAATTTTGAAAGAAATCGGCCACTAGTTGGCGCTAACGAGTTTTATGGCTCTGTAATCACGTGGTGTTTCACATATCAACACAATATGCATATCATTTGATAGATCTCCTCATAATGCACAACTTTGCCTCAAGAACCATTGCTGTCAATCAAATCGTTCAATTGTTATTCACAAATATGTTAAAAACCTACTTTTGCGAACTAGTCCTAGGTTTTTTGTCCGATCGGAACCAAACTACTGCAGTAATATTCTGTGGACTCTCTAGATCAATAATTATCAAAAAAATGTTGAATTTTGTCGTTTGGCTAGCTTTAAATCAGTCATTTAGAAAAGGGGTGTGGCCAAACACACCCCAAAGCCTATAAAACCTAAACGAAAACTCAAAACTTTATGAAACTCGGTGAGAACATGTAATAGGTGACTCTTAACAAGCATGCAAAGTGTCATGGAGATCGGATCATAGGTGGCGCTATAACATTTGAAAAAGCCTCAAAAACACACATTTTCAATAGAAAATGATCACAATTTGTTGGACATGTTCATACATTCACACAAACACTAGATCTTCATATCATATGATAGATCTCCTCTTTGTGAACAACTTTGCCTCAAGGAGCGAAGATGTCAATCAAATCGTTCAATTGCAATTCACAAATATGTCAACAAGCTACTTTTGCGAACTAGTCCCAGGTTTTTTACCCGATCGAAACCAAACCACTGCAGTAATTTTCTCTGGACTCTCTAGATCAATAATTATCAAAATTTTTTCAGAATTTTGTCCTTTGGTTAGCTATAACTGGCTAAATTAGAAAAGGGGCATGACCAAAATACCCAAAAGCATATAAAACCTAAACGAAAACTCAAAACTTTATGAAACTTGATGAAAACATGTAACAGCTGACCCTTAACAACCATGCAAATTTTCATGGAGATCGGACCATAGGTGGCGCTATAACAGTAGAAAAGGTCTCAAAACATAAGATTTACATGGTAAATGGCCTCAAATTGTCTGAAAATGCTCATATATTCACATAAACACTAGATCTTCATATCATATGATAGATCTCCTCATTCTGAACAACTTCTGGGACCAATGTTGTCAATAAAGCTGTTAATTAAATATTGAAGATTATTTAAAAAAGTTACTTTGGCAAAGTAGTCCAAGGCTTTAAGCTGAAAATTAAATCAATAAAACCACTGAAGTACAATTCTCTAGACTCTGAAGGTCAATAATTATCAAAAACATGTTGAACAATTTTATTTGGACAACTATAAACCAGTAATTTTATAATATGTTCTTTTCATAGTGTACACAAAGGCCTATTAATACAAACAGAAAGCCCACAAATTATCAAAACTGTGTAAAATAATGCCTAATTTCATCCTAAACAAGTATGTAAAATTTAAGAGAGATTGGGCAAAAAACATAACACTATACTATAACAGTTATGTTTAAAAACAGTGTTGTTTGAGTAAATGCAATTTATAACCACTAGATGGCAGCGGAAGACCACTAATGGGCTCATTCTGCAAATTGAAACAGTACTTTTGAAAAGATTTATGAATTCATGCCCAAACAATAAAAAAAACCCACTGTTGCAACGTTTTAAATCTCACTGTTAAAGTTTTCAATTTTCTTCATACAGACTTATCAGTTTTTAAAATTTTGCCACATTAAGATTACAGTGAAACCTGAAAATGACATCCAAACTCTTAAAAACTAGTTTAATCATTTAATTTCAGTGCGTGTGTCTGTCTGTCAGCCTATTCTCCATATTGGATGTGTTTAACGGTCATCCATACGTCCAGGTTGGCTCAGACCACCTCAGAGGCCTTAATGTGCTTGAACCCCGTAAATGCTGCTTGCAGCTTTAATTATTTATTTATTTTTTTTGGTTTGTTTGCTTATTGTCCATGCCATATATATATATATATATATATATATATATATATATATATATATATATATATATATATATATATATATATATATATATATATATATATATATATATATATATATATATATATATATATATATATATATATATATATATATATATATTATTGGCTTATCTTATCGGCATTGAAAAATCCAGGGTCTTTTATAGCCAAGTGCAAAAAAATAAAATGAAAATGAAAAAAAAAGTAAGTTTTAATCAACAGCCTTTAACCTTTGCTCTTTGTTTGCCTTTGGCATATACAGTGTCTTTTAATGCGAATAATTTTCCAGTTGCCGCTCACAGGGTTTATTTATTTGTGGTCACAGAGCGTTGGGATTTTCAGTTGAATTGCTGCGCTTGTTAATGTCAATAAATGTCATTATCGATTATTTCCATTGATATATATACTTTTTTCTTTCCTTGCCGTGTGGGGCCAGAACTGTAATATCAACAAAGGAGCAGAATCAAATGTCACAGTTTGTTGTGATCGCAATCAAGATGACTTCTTGTGACCTTTTGAAATGGAAGCATTGTTGCCTTGATTGTAAAATCCTGTCTTTAAGGCTTCTTCTACAAAGCAAGGGTTAGAGGCATAAAACATCACAATGAATTACGACCTAAGCCAGGAACGGTTCCATTTAGATACCTTCATGTAAATCCCAGCCGTAAGTCTGGAGGTTAAACAACCATGTCACAGTTTGTCTGGAACACAAGTCTTGTGTTTACCAAGGTAAAGGTGCCATACTTACAAGATATCGAGAGTCTGAGGATGAATTAATGGCATTTTCAAATTGTAAAAGGGCCTTTAGGGTAGAACACGCAATAAATATCAACTGTGGTGTGAGAAACAGTCTTTGACTTTGACAGCCTCTGCAAACTCTGTTAGCACAGTGTTTGTGATTTGCGTATTTGACGGCCGTGGAAGTGACAAGTAAACAAGCACGCACGTAAACGCGCGAGCACAAAACAACCAGACTTGGAGACATTTGCATTGCAATGGGAGCTGCATTCCAGGGCTCAATCACAATGCTGAAGGGAGACTGCTGTCTCACAGGCTCCCGCGGAGCTCTTTACACAGGCCGTAAAACTGCGGTTCCCACGGCTTCTCCTGTGCCTCATGAGAGGAACCCTAAACAAACACCCCACAATGCTGTTATGGGATTACAGGGAAACCTTTCCAGCTCCATTGTAAATGCTAGGGCCACACTGACACAAAGGTTAACAGGTGTTTTGTGCTATATATTTGAACAGTCTCCACAAATCGACAAAGCAAGGGCAAGCTGCAGTCTATCATGCGACGCTCTCGTGAGCAAATGAATGGCATGCAGCTAAATGGCGATTTGAGGAACATTTGATTTTAGCGGGTTTGGCTAAATTGCTTTAATTCACCACACAGTGCGGGCTGCTCCAGGCAGTTTGTGTGGCAAAAGCACACGCTTTCACCATCATTATGGCTGACCAGGAAAAGCAGATTCGAAAGTCAGTGGCACAACATTGCTTCCAGATCACATTATGGCCTCTTTCGTTACGTAATTAAGAGGACCCATCTGGTACGGGCAGCACTCCCTGACACTAATTGTGTTGGTGTGCACATGGCCGTCCCATTGAGCAAAAAAAGACCTTCAACATTTGAAACCATTATCTCCTGCTGTTCAGATTAAGGCACACATGTTGCCGGGGAGATTATGAGGGACGCTTGTATCTTGTAGGGTCGAGGCTTGAGGATTAAGTCTGTGGTTCGTTAACCACATTGGTTAAGTACTTCCAGCAATATAGTCACATGCCGGGTGTGCTGTGTCTTAACAAGTGACTCTTTATGTGTAGAGACTTTATGTGTAAAACTAATCGGTTTTGACCGATACTTATACTTTTCATACTTTTTAACTTTCTTTAACAATGGATCTATTTGGCAAGAATAGCACCCAACAGTAGGTAAAGAATTAGAATTTATTATTTGGATAACTGATCAAATTTTTTTTCAAATAACAGCCATTAATTCTTCAAGTATTTGCAAGTATTTGCCAAGTTAGAAATATCCCAGTGAATAATATCAATGAAAAATTATATAAAATATAAATGTATAATAATAAATCTAAATATTAAAATGGATTATAACTATCCTTTTTAACAATTATTATCACCAAAAAAAAAATATATATATATATATATATATATATATGCATATATATATATATATATATATATATATATATATATATATATATATATATATATATATATATATATATATATATATATATTATAGCAAATTTATATTTTATTATATTCATATCATTAATGATAATAATAATAGTGCATATGTTGCAATTGTGTCAAATAGCTGAAATAAAACAATAATTTACATTTAGTTTTGAATTTCAGTTATTTGATACTTTATTCTTAACATTAAAATAATCCCTCACTATTGATCATAAAAACATTATATCAATCGATTGTGTGCTGTAATATTATACTCCACTACTTTTGGTTGCGTCAGCTGCAAAAACAGCACAGTATTATACCTTCTCAGCACCGATTTATTCCACATCTTAGCCTTCTTGCTGTCAGGTAAGTGTGTTATTGCATTTAAACCTCAAGTGATGTGTATAAATAGCCCTGGCAAAATGTAGGGTAGGTCAGAGTTGGGAAAAAAATTTATGTCTAAAATGAATAAATCAATCATCGCTTACAGCCAAGCTAGAGTGTTGCAGGAAAAGTGATACCTTAGCATTCGAAAACCCAGCTGTCTAGACAGCCCTTTTCCCCCCAAACAGACAAATCAATATATATTGATTACCCACAATGCCCTCGGGAATGACACGGATATGCTGCTTGGCAGGCAAGTGCACCCGGACGGACCGAAGAGGAGCTCGATTCTGTTCAAGTGTGCCACCCTGACTGAATTTGTGTTCACCTGATCTCGACTTTGCCTCTCAAGCACTGTTGCTCAGTGGTAGGAAGAGAACCCACAATCAAACATGGCACATGTCTCCTACCATTTGCTCGAGCGAGATGAGTACTAGCTGGAGAGTTTTCTCTTAGTGTTTTCACTAAGATGTGATGTAGCCAGAAGCAACACGAAAATTTCTTAGCGGAGGCAAAAAAAAAAAAATAAGTGATTCGCACAGCTCCGAAAATTCAAACATTTATGCTATCGATATCTTGAGACGCTATATCATGTACCTTGGCTTTGCAAACAAGAATGACCTATTTAAGAGCTGTGGCGTCTAGTCTTTCTAGTTAATGGGTGGTGGTCCGGTGCCTTATTCATTTTAATAGAGAGCCCGAAGACAGTGTGTGGCATTAGCTAGCTATGTTTCTCTCTGCTCTGCTGGTCTGTGTTCCTGCAGCAAGACATGTTACCTGTCGGCTCCCTCCTCGATGCCCGTGGCTGACATTCTCCTTCTCTCTCTCCTAATTGCCCCTGTGGGACTTATCAGGGCTGCTGTGGCTGTCTGCAGTGTGGCAGAGCTTTCAGCGGGGGCCACTCTCGAGGACCCGCCTCTCTCTTTCTTTCTTTTCCCCGTTTCTTGCCGCCTGGCTGACTCCCCAAGTCCTCCACAGGTGTCGCCGGTCTTCCTCTTCCTCCCTCACCTGTCAGCACCCACCTTGCTCACATTCCCGAAGGGCTTCTGAGGGGACTGTGTCTTTGAAAGGAAAACAAAAACAAAACAAAAATAGGACATCTGATGTCTCAAGGTCAGACTGGTATGGTAAATTGCCTGATCTGAAAATAAAAGCAGATAACATTCAGCCAGAAGTAAGTGAGGTGCTGTTGAGGTTAATTTGTTTTGTCTGTGTTTCGGATAGCAGACGACTATGGCCCTATTTATGGCAGGCACCCTGTGAGTTAATTACTTTATCGTTGCACTGATTGAAACATGAAAAATGTAAACATGCTAGTGTAACAAGAGTCAGTTTAAAGGTGTTGTGTGTAATTTATTCTACAGTATGTAGGTTGATTTCTCTGCAACTCTGTGGCCTGTGGTGCTTTCAAAACATTGGTTGTTTGAGCTTATACACCAGCCTGACACATCAACAGTGGCTCAACCAGTGGTGTTTGGGGCAGTTTGGGACAGGACTTTTGACCAATTGCTGACAGGTAGAATTTTTTAGGAAAACTGTCAGTATTTTTGCAGTTCAGTTTTAGTGTTACTAACATAACAAAGTGTTCTACACACTCGCATGTTTCCTTCTTTTTTTCCCTGGTGTTGTTCATTTTGGGGGTCACGCTTGTGTTATTCGAATTCAACAGTGACTGAACACCTGAAATGTAACTATTTTTATTTTAATTCTTTCAGTAAAATCAATGTAATATATTTTTGTTCAATATTTTGTTTTCAGATAATTTCATAGTAATTAATATTTATGTTATATTTATGATTGTTTTCCCCCCCATTCCATTACTTTTCAATTAAGGCAGTATTTCACGTTAAAACAAGAGACAATGCCTTAAAATTCAATTTTTGAAGGCAAATTAGGGACATGTGGTTGGAGTTAAATAAGAAAAAAATATTTTATCCATGAAATGAAATTATCTAGTTGTTTTTAAGCACAAATGCTTGTTTTTATTAAGTTGTGGATTGGGATTTATATTTAGACATTCTCAAAGACAACTTTTTGTAAAATGTTAGATTTTTTATTATTAGTAGTATTATTATTATAAAAAAAGTCAATTTTTCATTTTACTAGTCAAAAGTGAACACAGAGAAAGACAGTTTATTACACATAAAAATCTAGAAAAAAATAAAAAATAAAATAATGTCTTCTGGCTCAATTTTGCCAAATTGTTACAGCCACACCAGTTCATTTGTGTGTGTGTGTGTGTGTGCGCGTGTGTCACTGAATTATTTATTTTATTTCATGCATTTGTAAAAACATGCTTTGTGAAGTGTCTATTTTGTACTCAATATTTTTAAGTGTCACCCCTTCACTGCTGTGCACTTTTTGTGGAAGTATTTCCCATCCATTCCAATGGTGTGGTTCCATTTCTTTCTTTCTTTCTTTTTTTCTTTCTTTCTTTTTTGTGGTCACATAACAGCTACCATAAAAAGACAGTGTTTCGTACCATTCTGATGAAGCAGCAATTTTTAAAAGCTCAAAATATATTTGTGTTTCATCTAAAATGACTAAACAACACCAGAGGGTTAAAATATACATTAAAAATTAGTCTTATTTTTTGCATTTATTTTCACCATGCTATGTCATGCAAAGCATGCCTAAAAATGTAAGTTGTTCCAATGCAAACAATTAAATGATGACAGATTTTGAATTTTTGTCTAAATTATCCTTTTAAGGTACTCAATCATGACTTAAATAGTATACGACTGACATAAAGAGTCTGTAGAGTCTGTAGATCCGCATATGTGCCAAAATGACACAACAGTGAGCCTGTAAAATGAAGTGCTGTGTGAAACCATAGTGTCCCATTGAGTTCTCCTAGGTTTGTGCTTATATTTAAGGACAGCAGGGGAATTTTCATCCTGCACTATCCATCTCCCTCTCAGCAGGATGGACTTGTAAATGAACAAGCAGACATTTTGTGCTGGAAACTGTGTCTGTTCACTCTGACACACCATGTAACAAAACCGCTTTAGATCCAGCTGAGTTCCCCCGGCAGGACTGTGTCAAGGGATTTGCCAGGTCACAGAGCTGAGCAAAATGGCTGCCTGAGTTTGACTAATGTGCTCCAGGAGGTCGCTCTCATTGCCCAAGAGTTTTGGGTGGCTGAAATTCATTAAATAGTAGAATCCATAAACTACAGCTGTTTGACATAACAGAGCCCACATTTCCCATCCCGCTTTCCTGTTTGTACTGAAATACACAGATAAAATCATGTGCACACCTATATTTATATATACGTAGAGCTCCCATGACAATTTCTAGCTCATTGACTTTGACAGCAAATCAATATTCTGCGCTATCTATTGTTAGCTAATTCAATTAGTCCAATTCATAAAGCAGAACATAATGGAGCTAATGGAAAGTGCTATTAGGGGAATAGCGGCACCATTTAAGTCACGCACGGAACTACGAAAGTCAATTCGGCATTGCAATTGTGCATTTCCATCTGAATTGCTGGCCCTCAACCGTCGCTCTTCCCGGATGAAGAGCGATGTTGACCTGATGCATTTTTACACTGACGGAGGGAGTGAGCGAATGTCGCAAGCAATATTGTAAATAAAAAATAACAAAAACAGAGGTACTTAAATGCGATTCATTGAGAGGCCTTCATCTCCCCTTCAGCACTGGGTACAATCGCATTTGCAATCTGCTTGATAAAGTGTGAGAGGGAGCGAGGGCAGTCGTTCAGTCGCAGACAAAGCCGTAGATTGATGTAGAAACAGGAAACGTGCTGATTGCTGATTATTATGTGGTGGCAGGATGCTTTTGTCTCTGAGACTGTCATTCCAGCAGGTCAGTTCTGAGCCAGAAGGCTATTGTGACCACGCATGCTGATAAAACCCAACACACATTGGTTGTTATGGTTTTTTTGAGGGGCAGCTCAATTCAATAGCGCCGCAAGTGTTTAGATCTTTAAAGCGGGGCATTTAGAGAGCATGCGTATTGATTCATTGATTACAGATTTGTGAGAGCTCACCCATTGGCCTGCGCTGCAGTATTTTAAGAGTCGTAGGTTAATGGCTAAGTGAAAAAAAAGCCTTTCTGCCTTTTATAGTGACGGCTGCAGCACTTTGAATGGTCTATGGTTTTATACTTCATAAATGTGGGATGCCAATTATATACATATCAGAGCCTCGGCCACAAAACTTGCAGTGGAATTGGTGTCTTATGGAGAATGTTTCAAAGATATATTTAATAAGAGGATAGCTGTCGTTTGATACAGGAGCTCTAGTTGCCTTTAATTAGGAAGAGAATCATTGCCAGCAGCCTTTGGATAACACTCTGAGACTTCACCCAATAGCTGATTGTTTTTCAATTTCTTTTTCTCTCTTATTACAGGTAGTGGCTCGCTGGCAGCAGGAAGGACTATGAGGGTGGCTTCCACCTGCACTGCAGAGCTCTGTAACTTTGGCAGATAGGATCATTATCCCACTGTAAGACACCATAAGAGCAGAAAAGATGAGGACTTGGATTGTACTTCTTCTGTGGGCGTGTGCACAACAGAGTGTGAATGCAGTTGCCCTTTCAGGGGGGCCAGTTCGAAGGAAAACCAAAGAAATTGAAGGACGGCAAGACAAAGAGTTGCTCAGACGTTCAAAAAGAGGGTGGATGTGGAGACAGTTTTTTCTGCAGGAGGAATACACAGGAACGGAGCACCAGTACATTGGCAAGGTATGAGATTGTGTTTCTTTTCCAGGGTCTAAACATGGTGTGAGCAGTGCTGGAGTAACGTTGATGGAGTCGATTGCAGAGGTAGATCTGTATTCATCACTCCTTGTGATTCTGTCTTTTGAGGTTAATAAACAGAGAATGATCAAAAACCGTGCCTATGTCATATGTAGGGATCTCCAGCGTAGAGCCTGCTGGATTTGAGATAAGGAGCAGGGTGAAATCTGACCTCCCTGGTACCTCACACTTCATCTAAAGCTCAGAGCTGCTGAGGATCAAAGATTAGAATAAAATATAGCAGCTTGATACCGTTACTTATAGCAGAAGAGCTCAAACTGTGGCCCTGAGTTGGTAGGCAACACAACCTACAATTGCAATACTAAAAAATATAAGGTAATCAGTTTAACTTGTTAATTCTTTCAAATATTATCATGTGCATCTAGTCAGTAAATCTGGTTCCGTGATTACCGCCATATAACCTTCATCTGCTTTTAAATGGAGCTGCATTTAATAGATAGAGCAATAGGTCGCTTACAAGCTACGCAATATCGCTTTCATTATCGAAAGCATTTTGTCAGTGATCTATTGCTCTGTCTATTAAATGCCGCTCCATTTAAGAGCAGGTGATTGCGATTTAGCTGTAATCTCGGAACCAGATTTACTGACTAGATGCGCATGATCATATCGTTAGATATATCGCCCAGCCCTATTGTACAATATGAAAATTTTATATTAATAAGAATGCATTTAATTGTCATTAAATTATTTATTTTATTGTAGATTAGATGATGGCAAATGTAATATAAGTTTGCATTTCACAATAAATATCTAATATCAACATACCTAAATAAAATTAATGGACAATAACCAATATAGTACAGATATATTATGCATCCCTAAATATACTAAATATATCCCTAAATAGACAAAAAGTGACTTATTAGTAAAGACATGTTACAAAAGATTTTAATTTCAAATGCTCTTCTTTTGTTCTCTCTAAAATCACATTTCCACAATAATATTAAGCAGCACAACTTTTCTACATTGTTAATAAAAAAAAATTGATATAATTTGAGCACCAAATTTGCATATTAGAATGATTGGTATCTAAAGTATTAAAAACAGATATTTTATTATTATTATTATTATTATTATTGATACTAAACATGGTTTTAATTGAACTGTAAAATGTGTATATTTACAACAATAGAGCCTGAAATCCTTAAATGTTTTATTTGAAATGTTCTTCTGCCTAAGGCCTGTGAAGGAACTGATAAAATATTTTACAAGAATATTGATATTAGTCAAAATACGGCACTGTCTTTTTTACACAGTCCTTAAGCTTGCACTCCAGTGAGGAGAATTTATTAGGTGGTACTTGATCAAAGGTGCTTCTTGGCCTGAAAAGTCTGAGAACCACTGACTTGGAGACTCGAAAGCTTTGCAAAGGATCACCAACCACTGGATTATTCATATGGGATGTTGAAAGCGCAGAATTCACAAAGCTCCCATTGTTGCTATGGACATTATGTGTCTGGATCATGTAGCAGTCAATGTGGAGTAGAAGCAGCTATTTCTAAAATGTTCAGATGGAAAATCACGAAGAGCAAAAGGGCCATTGTGTTTCATTGGTCTTTAGTATTTTACTACCCTATTTTATTGTAACAAAGCGGCTCATTCAAGTGGAAAGAAATGTCAAATCATTCACTCACTCCTCTATCAGATGTCATTGTCGAAGCTAATCACGTCACACCTTCAGCTCTGAAGTGTGATGTTCCTATCAGTCAATTCAGTCATTTCTTCCAATAGTCGATGTCACAAATTCAAAACAGTTAGACACATCTTTAAAAGACAAGAAGCAGAAAAGTTTGATTTGCCTTATGAATATCAGAGAAAAGTGGTTGCACAGACAGCATCACTGTTAGTAACAGACGTGCATTCACCTTGATTGCACATTCACTACTTTCATCTGATATGCCATCAGAATTCAATTCCACATGGACTCATTTTCACATATTTACCATGGAGTACCTGTCTATTGCTGCATTCCCCTGTAGTATTTCTTCATTGTTTTATTCCTCCAAAATCAGTGGATGTTGAATGCATTCAGAATATTGAATGCCATCCATATTCATGAGCCCTATCAACAGCAGAATGAGCGGAGGTGCTAATGAAATGCTTGAATTGCTTCCTCTCAACAGCTTCACTCAGATATGGATAGAGGAGACGGCACGGTGATGTACGTTCTCACAGGTGAAGGTGCGGGGACGATCTTTGTGATAGATGCCAACTCAGGCGATCTGCATGCTACCAGGAGCCTGGACAGAGAGGAGAAGCCTTTCTACGCGCTCCGAGCCCAGGCTGTCAACAAGAAGACCGGCATCCCACTGGAGCCAGAGACCGAGTTTATTGTGAAACTGCATGACATCAATGACAATGAGCCCAAGTTTGACAAGGAGGTTTATACAGCATCTGTACCTGAAAGGTCACACATCGGTAAGATTCGGCAGCTTCAAAAACAAGCTTTGAAAGTTTTGTGAGCCCACATGAATTATAGTATATAAATATTCCAGAAGCAATACAAAACAATCTATTTTTTTCTATATTGTAGTACAAAACAATATTGTATCATCGTACTTTAGTATGTATACCATCATTTTAAGGAATAACAGAGTCTAAAGTAATACAAGTAGAGTCCATACAGTTCAATTTGTTGTGACTGGCGTTTTAAAGCTTAAAAAAGGGTGTAAATTTGGTAAATTTAGTTATTATTCATTGCTAATCTTAACGTGGAAAACTGTTAAATGCTGCAACTGGATTACTGAATCAGTGAGTTGAGCTTAAAAATGAATAATTTACATTTTGCACAAATTGGTTCAGTTTAACTTTGTAGTCTTTTTTATAGCTTGAAAGTTTCAGTCCGAATTCTGTGGCCATGGACAAGAGTTACAAGCACTTTCATATTTCCTCCTTTTGTTTTCCACTGAAGAACGAAAGTCATAACAAACATTATCTGAATAACAACATAGTGACAGATTTTTCGGGTTTATAGGTGAACCCTTCCTTGAACTGATTTCTTGTTTTTCAGGCACCTTTGTCACTCAAGTTACCGCCCAGGATGCAGATGATGAAATGTTTGGCAACAGTGCAAAGCTGGCCTACAGCATCAGCCAGGGTCATCCATACTTCTCAGTAGAGCCAAATACAGGTCAGTCCTGCTGAACTGTTATGTCACAGACAGAGATGTCGAGATGAACAGAGAGATGCTGAGAGAGTGTGTGTATCTGTATAATTTGATATAGTGCAAGGGTTGTACTGCGGCTCTGTCGTTCAAGCATTTCAGCCGAGCAAATTCACCCAGTGAGTTTAATCATCGCTAATGTGTGCCCTGGAACATTTCCCGCAGAGGTCTTTGTTTAAACAAAAGAGAAATGGAAACACAAAAGCTCCCATGGCAGATTAGTGTCCAGCTTAACACTGATATGCTTTAGCCCAGATGGGACACGGACGATGATGTCCATGAGCACACAAAATCCTAAGATCGAAAAAAGGGATATTCATTAGAGGTGGGGGTTAATCTGGGTACATTTGTGCCATTCAAAGAAGCAGCAGGGCCTGGGTTCTTCTCTACATGATGGATTTGCCTTTTTTGGGTCTGACCGAGACATCAGGCGTATTCACGTTCAAAGTCAACGTGAATCACTGTCTGATGGACGTTTTACTTCCGTAATGTGACGTAACAGGAATTTCAATGGGAAAAAAACTAATTTAGAATGGGACTGAGGGCGTTTCAAACCAGAGAGTGAGATTGATAACAATCCTGCAATCATATAAAAATATATTTGGCTGTTGTTTAACAGTAGCTTGCATTTTCCCAGTAAAAAAAAAAAAAAAAACCTTGAAATAATGTGCAATGATCACAAACATTTAAATTAATAATAATAATAAAAAAATTATAACATGTTTTAAATAATATAATTATGATAATTATAATTATTTAAATTTTTTTTTTTTTAAATTTTTACTTTTAATACTTGTACATTGTCTTGTATGAAATTGTATTTCTTGCTGTGAGAAAATTACATATTTTTATGACTTCACTTATTTTGGTTCAAAACTGTCAAGCACGTCCAAGGATGTCTTACTCTGAAATTGTTTGCCATCAAATTGGTTTAGCTTGTAAAATACCGCTTTTAATAATCCAAGGTCTTGTTTCTTCAGAAGCCGCAGCGATCAACCCGCTCTCAGTCAGCAGCTGCTGCCTATAATAATCTCTGCGGCAAAATGTCAATCTCAATGCATGTACAGAATTAGTTCTGCACAGTTCAGACACTACCAAGACTCAGCTGCCACTGCGATCTAGTGTCGTCCATCTCCTAAAGTAAAGAACTAGGCTGGATCGGATGTCAAAGAATAAAAATAAACCATCTTTCCCTCAGGTATAATCCGGACAGCTTTGGGACCTTCCGATATGGACAGAGAGCAGAGGGAGCACTACCAGGTGGTGATCGAAGCCAAGGACATGGCCGGCCAGAAGGGAGGCTTAACAGGCTCCACCACAGTAAACATTAGCCTCACCGATGTCAACGATAACCCCCCTCGTTTCACGCAGAGTAAGCATGCATTCACAAGATAGAAAAATATTTGTCAGTGCATAAATATCATCGGTCGGATATTTCCATAAAACATCTGTTCCATAATTCTAAAGCTTCTTGATAGGATTCATGCAAATAACAAGAAATACAATGCAGAAACTCAACTCAAAAAAACAAAGACGGATACACTTTTTTTTTATCTTGCGTTTTATGTGAGGGAAAATGGTTAGTGGCAAAGCTTTAGCAACTGCGTGAGGTCTGTGTGTTAATCCTGATTAAATGGACAGGGTGGACTCAGCTCACTTACTCTTTTGTGTTTCTCTTAATATAATCTATTCTTTTAGCCTGCATGCAAATAGAAAATGCTTGGAATTTCTGTCATGTTAATCAGAGAAAAGCAGGGTATGAGCACAAAGCGGATTTTATAGCAGGCAGCACAATATCTGTCACGTTCGCCATTTATTACAGTAAAGAGAACACCAAGACTATGCTTTTAGAATACACTTTAATTGGCTAAAGTGTTATATGCAGGGATCAGATTTTTGAATGTAATTTGTCAAGCGCGATTTGTTCCTCCGAACCCTTTCTTTTGGTTTCACGATAGTTGGAGTTTATGTTATAGATCTTCTCTCAAGAAGACAAAAAAGGAAGACTCTTGAGAATTCAGCTTTAAGCACAACCCTGACGTTAGCATTATGTTCCCCAGGTATATATCAGTTCAGCGTTCCAGAACTCACCAAGGTAGGATCATCAGTTGGCAGGATCAGGGCTGTGGATGCCGACGTCGGCAGAAATGCGGAGATGGACTACACAGTTGTTGGCGGAGACGGTCTGGATGTGTTCGACATCAGCACTGACAGAAACACCCAAGAAGGCATACTTAGTCTTAAGAAGGTACAGAGGATTTTTCATTTCTCTCGTGCAAGTTTGAAAAGTTTTTTTTTTTTTTTTTTTTTTTATTAAATGTGTTCAACTGGATGGTTTGTGAATAAAATGCAGGTTCATGTACTGAAAATTTGACCTGAGGGGGTTGTTTATTCCTGTGGATATCTTTACGTTGCAGCCTCTGGACTATGAAAGAAGAAATCGTACATGCTTCAGATCCAGGTCCAAAACACACATCCGGACCCACACTTTCTGAGCTTGGACGCCAAGGACATGGCGACCGTCAGGGTCAGTGTTGAGGATGTGGATGAGCCCCCTCAGTTTGAGAAAATCAGCTATATTTTGGAGGTGAAAGAGGATGCGGCAGTGGGCACCGTGATAGGATCGGTCAGCGCTGCGGATCCTGACATACGCCGCAGTCCGGTCAAGTAAGGGCTTTGCATTAATATCATCCCACATTGTCTCCATCATTTGAATTTCTAAGAACTGTGTAAATCTCTTTAAATGCACATTTCCCGACACACAGCAGCTTGACAGTAGCTTGCAAGCCTTTTAAACATCTGCCCATTTCTTCCGGTAACCTTTTGATAATCGCAAACCCTGATTAATCTGTATGAAGCTAGGGCAATATGAGGTTAGATGGACTGCTTCCTCGAAGCGTGCTTATTAATTCTCATTTAATTCAAGAGGTCCTTCAATCGCGGCATCTTTATGAGATAATTGTAATAAACTACAATTATGAGAATAAATGAGGATATTATCACTGTCCAATGCGCCCTAATGATAAGGCTGATGCAGAAGGCTCAGGAGGGCTGTAAATGGATGTTTTTGTTTTTTTTCCTCCGGAGACCACAGTAAATAAGAATGGAGAATGGAAGCACAATTAAAAGGCCCTCTGCAGCACAGAACAGGACTTCAGGGCTGGTAATTATCGGGGACATCAGAAGCACGAGCAAGGCTGTCGCTCGGAACATCAGGAGGCTAATTAGGAAATTGAACAATCCCACTGATTGATTGCATTTGAAAGAGCAATATTGTGATCTTCTGGTGAAAGATGAATAAATGGGAACTGGGCATGTGTTGTGGGCTCAGGGCATGCGGTTATAGCTGTGGTGTGCATCAAGCCTTTTCAAGTGTCTCCCGTTCTAAAGGATCAGTCTTGTTAATGTTTGTGCAAACCTGTGTTGGGGAAAATTGTTTTGCCGAGTTACAAGCTAATTAGAATCTCAAGTGGTCAAACTAGTTAGTGCACCCTTTAAAAATGTTTTTATTTTAAAAAAGTAGTTAGCGGCACTACAAGCAACTGACTAAAAGAAGCTCACTACATGAAGTCTTCTTAAGGTGCAGTATCTTGACCTAATAATATATAAATATCTGAATAAATAATCTAATAATATCCTTTATAATTAGGTCAGAGCTGTATTTTTTCTCATACAAAAAACCTTCAGGATTTTTAATAATTGCACAGACTTTTTGATCAATTAATTTCCACAAATGTACTTTTATTGTATAAGCATTTTAAAATCATTTAATAGAGATTCTATTCGCAAAGAACAACTCCATTCAAATGAAATGATCATAGCTGATCAAAACCAGTATTGTTATTTCTATTACTTTGTATTTTACTTTTTTTCATCAATTTCTAGTCATGGAAAAACATGGAAACACAAAAGGCAGTTTAAAAGTAGTTAACCTGTACCAGTTCACACTATTGAAAACATATTGCTGAGAGTTGAGCTAAATGGTATGAATTACAGGTACTCCATTGACCGGCACACAGATGTGGACCGTATTTTTGGTGTCTATGCTGGGAATGGATCTATATTCCTGCAGAGGCCTCTGGATCGGGAGGAATTAGCTTGGCACAACATCTCAGTGATCGCAACAGAGTTCAGTAAGTAACTCCACACGGCTCACAGACGCAGTTCATTTGGAATGAATTTAGACTGATAAGCTCAAGTCATCCAGCATTAAATTTCTCCAATAAGATTTACGCATTTTCATTTACCATGACAGCTTATATTGACTAAATATATTAGTTTACTTTTTTAAATTAGAACTCCAGTTTTCCTCCTGTGACTCCAGTAGCGTGAGTTTCTATCCTCTCAAGCAGTCAACCATCATCTGCCACATCTTTTTAAGGGCACTTAGACAACCCGAACAGACCAGCCGAGTTCCTGTTTACATCCGTGTACTGGACGTCAATGATAACCCCCCCATGTTGGCATCCTTCTACGAGACCTTTGTCTGTGAAAACGCCAAAGCCGGTCAGGTAAAGAGCATTTTATATACGTTTCCCATTTTATCTGCCACATTGTCAATTCTTATGTAAGATAAGGGGTCGGGGGGGTCAACCTCTCCTGTCCGGCCAGTGAGTGGATGTGTCGATTTAAAGCAGGGCGTCTGTTAAACAGTGTGTGACCTCTACAGAACTCACACCTCCAGAGCGAGATAGAGATCAGGTGAGCATTTCTTTATGGATTAGACGGCAGAGCATCTTTTCTGTCAGCTTGATGAGATTATATGTCATGGTGGATGACAGGGGCTGTCACATATCCAACGTCACTTCATAATAACTGTCCACCTCTCCTCTCATTTCCTGACTCTTCCTGTATCCCTCGTTGTCTGTCATCACCCACCTCACTGACCCGCCACAGCTTGTGTGTACGGTTTAGTTATTACTGGGTTACAAAAAGACTGGTTTTTTGAACGATAACTTGAGTAGTGGTAAAGCCAATAAAAAAAAAATTTTTTTTTTTTTTTAAGTTTGAAAAATGTATAATATATATATATGGAAAATGAATGGATGGATGGATGATAATAATCATATATCTATTCTCTAAAAAAGTGTATTTTTTTACAGAAACAAGCACATATGCTTTAAACTACATATGTATACCAATACTGTATATATTTATACTTTTGATATAAGTATCATTCAGTATTATAGTATAGAGGTTTGCAAACGCATCGGCATGCTCAGTTGCAGTTTTGTTTTCCTGATAACAGCAGAAAGAAGTGAAAATGCTCTGTCATTTTAGGGAGTACAGTAAGAGTAATACATCATTAAACAATGTGTGTCTACCATTTAAGTACATATAGGTAAAAGAGAGTTAAAAAAAACAGCAGACTTGTGTAGCAGTGCTGTTATTTGCATGATGAAACTAAACATATATTAATTATTATGGTGTTTTTTTAACTGTATTTAAGCAACGGCAGTGTGAGATAAGGCTAGGATTTTGGTTCTGTTCAGCAGTTATATTCTAAAAGACTGCAGTAAAACCCAGAGGAAAGGGGAGCCAGCCAGCAACACAAGAAATCTGGCCAGTACTTGAGCCTGGTAGAGAAAAAACACAAAGCACACAATGGATGATTACATTTTTGTCACAGCGTGTTGCCAGTGCACCCTTGAGAGATGCATTTAAACTAAAATTGCCCTTGGTGACAACTAAAGATAACCATAAGCCTCTATCACTGAGCCAACATCTTTTCTCACTGTAAACATGCTTGTAGTGTTTACATGTAAACGCTTGTAAGGTCTGGAAGATGACATTGTGAATGGGCCATTCCTGTTATGCAGTACCTTTCTAGCTCTGTACCTTAAATGATATATATTATATATATATTATTATTATTATTATTATTTTATACAGAATTTTCTGATGTCAAGCTTGAACATTTAAATTG
>NW_020526269.1:0-38254 GCF_003368295.1 Carassius auratus | reverse complement strand
TTTTAAATTCTTATTATCCAATGAAAGGATACATTTTTGTGAATTTTGTTTTATAAAAGTGCAAAACGATTAAAGCAGATGAATTTTCACACCCTTCTTTGATCATATTTACCAGGTGCTGATATTTTTTGGCCACGACTGTAGGTGCAACACGCAACAACATAAATTTCAAAATGAACCACAACAATAAAGTGAAACCATTTGATGTCAAGTGTGACGTTGGCTTGAGACGTTGGCTCGACGTTGGATTTTAGTTAGTTAATGCCACAACCTAAAACAAACTACAGATCAACGTCAAATGATGTTTTAATTTGACGTTGTTTGGATGTTGCCATTATGACGTCTAGAAAAACGTTGGATTTTGGTTGCCTTACATGACGACTTAATATCAGTATTTGATGTCAGTCTGACGTTGGCGTTGAGACGTTGCTCGACGTTGGATTTTGGTTAGTTAATGTCACAACCTAAAAACAAACTAAAGATCAAAGTCAAATGACGTTAGAATTTGACGTTGTTTGGACATTAACCATTATGACTTTTGGTTGCCATACCTGGCGACTAAATATCAGTATTTGTTGTCAATCTGACGTTGGCTTGAGACGTTGTCTTGACGCTGGGATTTTGGTTGGTTAATGCCACAACTTAAAACTAAACTACAGATCAACGTCAAATGATATTTTAATTTGACGTTGTTTGGACATTGCCATTATGACGTCTAGAAAACATTGGATTTTGGTTGCCATACCTGACGGACTAAACATCAGTTTTTGATTGTCAGTGTGACATTGGCTTGAGACGTTGGCTCGACGTGGATTTTGGTTAGTTAATGCCACAACCTAAAACTAACTACAGATCAACGTCAATGATGTTTTAATTTGACGTTGTTTGGACATTGCCATTATGACGTCTAGAAAATGTTGGATTTTGGTTGCCATACCTGACGACTTCATATCAGTATTTGATGTCAGTGTGACGTTGGTTTGAGACGTTGGCTCGATGTTGGATTTTAGTTAGTTAATGCCACAACCTAAAACTAACTACAGATCAACGTCAAATGATGTTTTAAATTTGACGTTGTTTGGACGTTGCAATTATGACGTCTAGAAATTTTGGATTGTGGTTGCCATACCTGACGACTAAACATCAGTTTTTGATGTCAATGTGACATTGGCTTAAGACGTTGGCTCGACGTTGGATTTTGGTTAGTTAATGCCACAACCTAAAACTAACTACAGATCAACGTCAAATGATGTTTTAATTTGACGTTGTTTGGATGTTGCCATTATGACGTCTAAAAAACGTTGGATTTTGGTTGGTTAATGCCACAACCTAAAACTAACTACAGATCAACGTCAAATGATGTTTTAATTTGACGTTGTTTCGACGTTGCCGTTATGACGTCTAGAAAACGTTGGATTTTGGTTGCCATACCTGACAACTTAATATCAGTATTTGATGTCAGTGTGACATTGGCTTGAGACGTTGGCTCGACGTTGGATTTTGGTTAGTTAATGCCACAACCTAAAACTAACTACAAATCAACATCAAATGATGTTTTTAATTTGAGTTGTTTGGACGTTGCCATTATGACGTCTAGAAAACATTGGATTTTGGTTGCCATACCTGACGACTAAACATCAGTTTTTGATGTCAGTGTGACATTGGCTTGAGACGTTGGCTCGACGTTGGATTTTGGTTAGTTAATGTCACAACCTACAACTAACTACAGATCCACGTCAAATGATGTTTTAACTTGACGTTGTTGGACGTTGCCATTATGACGTCTGGAAAACGTTGGATTTGGTTGCCATACCTGACGACTTAAAATCAGTACTTTGATGTCAGTGTGACATTGGCTTGAGACGTTGGCTAGACGTTGGATTTTGGTTAGTTAATGCCACAACCTAAAACTAACTACAAATCAACGTCAAATGATGTTTTAATTTGACGTTGTTTGGACGTTGCCATTATTGACGTCTAGAAAACATTGGATTTTGGTTGCCATACCTGACGACTAAACATCAGTTTTTGATGTCAGTGTGACATTGGCTTGAGACGTTGGCTCGACGTTGGATTTTGGTTAGTTAATGCCACAACCTAAAACTAACTACAGATCAACGTCAAATGATGTTTTAATTGACGTTGTTTGGACGGTTGCCATTATGACGTCTAGAAAATGTTGGATTTTGGTTGCCATACCTGACGACTTCATATCAGTATTTGGTGTCAGTGTGACGTTGGCTTGAGACTTGGCTCGACGTTGGATTTTAGTTAGTTAATGCCACAACCTAAAACTAACTACAGATCAACGTCAAATGATGTTTTAATTTGACGTTGTTTGGACGTTGCCATTATGACTGCTAGAAAACGTTGGATTTTGGTTGCCATACCTGACATCTTAATATCAGTATTTGATGTCAGTGTTGACATTGGCTTGAGACGTTGGCTCGACGTTGGATTTTAGTTAGTTAATGCCACAACCTAAAACTAACTACAGATCAACGTCAAATGATGTTTTAATTTGACGTTGTTTGGACGTTGCCAATTATGACGTCTAGAAAATTTTGGATTGTGGTTGCCATACCTGACGACTAAACAGCAGTTTTTGATGTCAATGTGACATTGGCTTAAGACGTTGGCTCGACGTTGGATTTTTGGTTAGTTAATGCCACAACCTAAAACTAACTACAGATCAACGTCAAATGATATTTTAATTTGACGTTGTTTGGATGTTGCCATTATGACGTCTAAAAAACATTGGATTTTGGTTGGTTAATGCCACAACCTAAAACTAACTACAGATCAACGTCAAATTATGTTTTTAATTTGACGTTGTTTCGACGTTGCCGTTATGACGTCTAGAAAACGTTGGATTTTGGTTGCCATACCTGACAACTTAAGATCAGTATTTGATGTCAGTGTGACATTGGCTTGAGATGTTGGCTCGACGTTGGATTTTGGTTAGTTAATGCCACAACCTAAAACTAACTACAGATCAACGTCAAATGATCTTTTAATTTGACGTTGTTTGGACGTTGCCATTATGACGTCTAGAAAACGTTGGATTATGGTTGCCATACCTGACGACTAAACATCAGTATTTGATGTCAATGTGACGTTGGCTTGAGACGTTGGCTCGACGTGGGTTTAGGTTAGTTAATGCCACAACCTAAAAAAAACTACAGATCAACGTCAAATTATGTTTTAATTTGACGTTGTTTGGACGTTGCCATTATGACGTCTAGATAACGTTGGATTTTGGTTGCCATACCTGACATCTTAATATTAGTATTTGATGTCAGTGTGACGTTGGCTTGAGACGTTGGCTCGACGTTGGATTTTGGTTAGTTAATGCCACAACCTAAAAATAACTACAGATCAACGTCAAATGATGTTTTAATTTGACGTTGTTTCGACGTTGCCGTTATGACGTCTAGAAAACGTTGGATTATGGTTGCCATACCTGACGACTAAACATCAGTTTTTGATGTCAGTGTGACATTGGATTGAGACGTTGGCTCGACGTTGGATTTTGGTTAGTTAATGCCACAACCAAAACTAACTACAGATCAACGTCAAATGAAGTTTTAATTTGACGTTGTTTGGACGTTGCCATTAGGACGTCTAGAAAACGTTGGATTTTGGTTGCCATACCTGACGACTTAATATCAGTATTTGATGTCAATGTGATGTTGGCTTGAGACGTTGGCTCGACGTTGGATTTTGGTTAGTTAATGCCACAACCTAAAACTAACTACAGATCAATGTCAAATGATGTTTTAATTTGACGTTGTTTGGACGTTGCCATTATGACGTCTAGAAAACGTTGGATTATAGTTGCCATACCTGACGACTAAACATCAGTTTTTGATGTCAGTGTGACATTGGCTTGAGACGTTGGCTCGACGTTGGATTTTGGTTAGTTAATGCCACAACCAAAACTAACTACAGATCAACGTCAAATGATGTTTTAATTTGACATTGTTTGGACGTTGCCATTAGGACGTCTAGAAAACGTTGGATTTTGGTTGCCATACCTGACGACTTAAGATCAGTATTTGATGTCAGTGTGACGTTGGCTTGAGACGTTGGCTCGACGTTGGATTTTGGTTAGTTAATGCCACAACCAAAACTAACTACAGATCAACGTCAAATGATGTTTTAATTTGACGTTGTTTGGACGTTGCCATTAGGACGTCTAGAAAACGTTGGATTTTGGTTGCCATACCTGACGACTTAATATCAGTATTGATGTCAGTGTGACGTTGGCTTGAGACGTTGGCTCGACGTTGGATTTGGTTAGTTAATGCCACAACCTAAAACTAACTACAGATCAACGTCAAATGATGTTTTAATTTGACGTTGTTTGGACATTGCCATTATGACGTGTAGAAAACGTTGGATTATGGTTGCCATACCTGACGACTAAACATCAGTTTTTGATGTCAGTGTGACATTGGCTTGAGACGTTGGCTCGACGTTGGATTTTGGTTAGTTAATGCCACAACCAAAACTAACTACAGATCAACGTCAAATGATGTTTTAATTTGACGTTGTTTGGACGTTGCCATTAGGACGTCTAGAAAACGTTGAATTTTGGTTGCCATACCTGACGACTTAATATCAGTATTTGATGTCAATGTGACGTTGGCTTGAGACGTTGGCTCGACGTTGGATTTTAGTTAGTTAATGCCACAACCTAAAACTAACTACAGATCAACGTCAAATGATGTTTTAATTTGACGTTGTTTGGACGTTGCCATTATGACTACTAGAAAACGTTGGATTTTGGTTGCCATACCTGACGACTAAACATCAGTTTTTGATGTCAATGTGACATTGGCTTAAGACGTTGGCTCGACGTTGGATTTTGGTTAGTTAATGCCACAACCTAAAACTAACTACAGATCAACGTCAAATGATGTTTTAATTTGACGTTGTTTGGATGTTGCCATTATGACGTCTAAAAAACGTTGGATTTTGGTTGGTTAATGCCACAACCTAAAACTAACTACAGATCAACGTCAAATGATGTTTTAATTTGACGTTGTTTCGACGTTGCCTTTATGACATCTAGAAAACGTTGGATTTTGGTTGCCATACCTGACGACTTAAGATCAGTATTTGATGTCAGTGTGACATTGGCTTGAGACGTTGGCTCGACGTTGGATTTTGGTTAGTTAATGCCACAACCTAAAACTAACTACAGATCAACGTCAAATGATGTTTTAATTTGACGTTGTTTGGACGTTGCCATTAGGACGTCTAGAAAACGTTGGATTTTGGTTGCCATACCTGACGACTTAATATCAGTATTTGATGTCAATGTGACGTTGGCTTGAGACGTTGGCTCGACGTTGGGTTTAGGTTAGTTAATGCCACAACCTAAAAAAACTACAGATCAACGTCAAATTATGTTTTAATTTGACGTTGTTTGGACGTTGCCATTATGACGTCTAGATAACGTTGGATTTTGGTTGCCATACCTGACATCTTAATATCAGTATTTGATGTCAGTGTGACGTTGGCTCGAGACGTTGGCTCGACGTTGGATTTTGGTTAGTTAATGCCACAACCTAAAAATAACTACAGATCAACGTCAAATGATGTTTTAATTTGACGTTGTTTCGACGTTGCCGTTATGACTTCTAGAAAAGTTTGATTTTGGTTGCCATACCTGACGACTAAACATCAGTTTTTGATGTCAGTGTGACATTGGCTTGAGACGTTGGCTCGACGTTGGATTTTGGTTAGTTAATGCCACAACCAAAACTAACTACAGATCAACGTCAAATGATGTTTTAATTTGACGTTGTTTGGACGTTGCCATTAGGACGTCTAGAAAACGTTGGATTTTGGTTGCCATACCTGACGACTTAATATCAGTATTTGATGTCAATGTGACGTTGGCTTGAGACGTTGGCTCGACGT
The DNA here is from genome assembly GCF_003368295.1 of Carassius auratus. Classification (NCBI taxonomy): domain Eukaryota; kingdom Metazoa; phylum Chordata; class Actinopteri; order Cypriniformes; family Cyprinidae; genus Carassius; species Carassius auratus. The sequence goes on along the minus strand of NW_020526269.1, from coordinate 32,323 downwards.
TGGATTTTAGTTAGTTAATGCCACAACCTAAAACTAACTACAGATCAACGTCAAATGATGTTTTAATTTGACGTTGTTTGGACGTTGCCATTATGACTGCTAGAAAACGTTGGATTTTGGTTGCCATACCTGACGACTAAACATCAGTTTTTGATGTCAATGTGACGTTGGCTTGAGACGTTGGCTCGACGTTGGGTTTAGGTTAGTTAATGCCACAACCTAAAAAAAACTACAGATCAACGTCAAATGATGTTTTAATTTGACGTTGTTTGGATGTTGCCATTATGACGTCTAAAAAACGTTGGATTTTGGTTGGTTAATGCCACAACCTAAAACTAACTACAGATCAACGTCAAATGATGTTTTAATTTGACGTTGTTTCGACGTTGCCGTTATGACGTCTATAAAACGTTGGATTTTGGTTGCCATACCTGACGACTTAAGATCAGTATTTGATGTCAGTGTGACATTGGCTTGAGACGTTGGCTCGACGTTGGATTTTGGTTAGTTAATGCCACAACCTAAAACTAACTACAGATCAACGTCAAATGATGTTTTAATTTGACGTTGTTTGGACGTTGCCATTAGGACGTCTAGAAAACGTTGGAATTTGGTTGCCATACCTGACGACTTAATATCAGTATTTGATGTCAATGTGACGTTGGCTTGAGACGTTGGCTCGACGTTGGGTTTAGATTAGTTAATGCCACAACCTAAAAAAAACTACAGATCAACGTCAAATTATGTTTTAATTTGACGTTGTTTGGACGTTGCCATTATGACGTCTAGATAACGTTGGATTTTGGTTGCCATGCCTGACATCTTAATATCAGTATTTGATGTCAGTGTGACGTTGGCTTGAGACGTTGGCTCGACGTTGGATTTTGGTTAGTTAATGCCACAACCTAAAAATAACTACAGATCAACGTCAAATGATGTTTTAATTTGACGTTGTTTCGACGTTGCCGTTATGACGTCTAGAAAAGTTTGATTTTGGTTGCCATACCTGACGACTTAAGATCAGTATTTGATGTCAGTGTGACATTGGCTTGAGACGTTGGCTCGACGTTGGATTTTGGTTAGTTAATGCCACAACCTAAAACTAACTACAGATCAACGTCAAATGATGTTTTAATTTGACGTTGTTTCGACGTTGCCATTATGACGTCTAGAAAACGTTGGATTATGGTTGCCATATCTGACGACTAAACATCAGTTTTTGATGTCAATGTGACGTTGGATTGAGACGTTGGCTCGACGTTGGATTTTGGTTAGTTAATGCCACAACCTAAAACTAACTACAGATCAACGTCAAATGATGTTTTAATTTGACGTTGTTTGGACGTTGCCATTATGACGTCTAGAAAACGTTGGATTATGGTTGCCATACCTGACGACTTAATATCAGTATTTGATGTCAATGTGACGTTGGCTTGAGACGTTGGCTCGACGTTGGGTTTAGGTTAGTTAATGCCACAACCTAAAACTAACTACAGATCAACGTCAAATGATGTTTTAATTTGACGTTGTTTGGACGTTGCCATTATGACGTCTAGGTAACGTTGGATTTTGGTTGCCATACCTGACGACTAAATATCAGTATTCGATGTCAATGTGACGTTGGCTTGAGACGTTGGCTAGACGTTGGATTTTGGTTATTTTATAACACAACCTAAAAGCAACCTAATATCATCGTCAGATGATGTTGGTCTTGGACGTCAATTTAACGTTGTCATTAGACGTTGGCTAGACATTGAATTTTGGTAACCTGACGTCGCGACCTAAATCTAATCTAATATTAACGTCATATGACGTTGTGTGCCTGCTGGGTTAACTCTAGAGCCCATATAATCCTCTCTAGAAATGTCTTCAGGATCAACAAAGATAAAAAATGACATAAGAAATGAAGATGCTTAACCATTTCTTGGTGTGTTCCTGTTTAAATTGATTTATTGGATACTGGCATGATTACAACATAATTACATGCAAAATCACGACCACCAAGGATTACATTAACTAACCAGTGGCTTAGCAATCAACGATCCCTGTCAATTGTGTACATTATTGTCCATGCTTCATTTGATATGAAATTAATTTAGCTCAAAGGTTGAGAGCTGCTTATCGTCTGGTGTTATAATTGCTAGTTAACTTCACTCTAGATGTATAATTTAGCGTATCAATGTCAATCAGCCAACAAAATTAGCTGCTTCTGATGGGGTGTGTGCCCCCAGTCCCCAGCCTTTGCTATGTCAACACGTTATTGGAAGTTGGAATGGACTGGATTGTGGACAAGATCTGTCCAGTTTAAGTGACATTTAAGATATGTTCACATTTTGGGGACTGACATCTACAAAATAGGTGATAATATATGTATGTATATATATATATATTTGGAAATTGTATTAAATGACAGTTTAATAAGCAATAAAAAATAAACTAACAAGTCATGGAAGGACTGATTTTCTAATATTTTAAGAAATGTATTGACCTGAAAATATAAAGCAGTTAGTTTTATTGTACAAAGCAATTCTCACTCTCATTTAAAACTGAATAGTGTTGTAAAGTTGTTTTGGAGCTGCATGTTTTGCAAACGTTACTGCATATTTTCATGTTACAATTGTTCCCCATTTCCTGCAATCATTGTAGTCTAATATACCAAAGCGATTGATTTTAAGCCTCTGTATCATTCGGCAGAAAGAGAACATGCCTGTCATCTGACAACACGGGGGGAGTCCAGAAACAGGAATGTTGTAATCATGAGTGGAGTCATTTACATCCCATGGCTCTGAATCTATCAAGAATTCTAGCATATGATTGCTGTTGTGTTTATGCATTTCAGGCTTTGATAATCCGCTGTGCTGCCTGCAGGAAGGAAGAAGCAGCACAAATTAGTTGATTAGCAAAACCTCTGCACTGCTTTTCTAAGTGTGCCTTGTCTCAGGATGGAAACAGGTCTATCCAGGATGACATGCTCCATCAAATTCCCACAAATCTCTCTTCAGATACATAGTAATGCTTGCAGAGTGGGAGGTTTATCTGGAACAAAACTCAGTGCCATATTGAACATTAATATTTGTTTATTGGATACGCCAGGGGGTCAAGTTTGGAATGGTTAGCGTGACCCTATTAGCCCCTGCTGGCTGATGCCATCCACCTGCAAAAAGTATAATACTTCAGTGATGACCATTAAAAAGTACCAGTGACTATAAATATTTCTACAAGAAACACATAAAATGCAAAAACCTCTTTATTATATAATAGCTGTTTTACCAATACCTGATGCCTTTTAGATGTTCTTAAAAAGGGAAATGGCAGTGTTTATAACTGATCTTATTATTTTATTGAGTAATATATATATATAGCACAGCGGATGTTTAATAGTGCCAGATTCACTTTTCAAAGGTTATTAAAAGTTCAAAATGGCTAATCAGTGTTGTCATGATATAATTTTCCTGCCACTGCAGAATGATTAATCACATGATATTAACAGCTCAGGTGATTGACTCAAAAAGTTCTGTGGTTTCATAAGCAAATATGGCAGATATCAAATTGTGCACTGCCATTGAGATAAATGGGAACGCTATCTGATTTCTACAAGTATTATAGACATCCATGGTCAGAGCACAAGAGCAGAGACAGAATACAAAACGCCAGCAGAGTGATGTATTCCCTCATCGGTCAGCTTGTTCAAAAACACATTTGTGCTGTATGTCTAAAGCACTGACAAACATTGCATGGGAATCCATTGGGAGACATCACACCCTGTCTCAGTGCTGATATCAAAAGACATCAATGTCGTTCGACATTTCTGTGGTTTTCTATCAGCCCGAAGTCATCCAGAGAATTTCATAGCATTTCCGATTAGTTCACGTGGGTGGTGGGGATGGGTCTGCAGTGCAGCACAATGAGGAAGCCTGGTAGGGCTAGAGCTCTCCACTGCAGTCAATGATTTAGTGCTGTTCCAAACCCATCAGGCACTGCTGCCATGATGTACGAGCTTCCATTCATGTACCACCACGTGCCACTCAGAAAATCCTCGGCTTTTGCAATCCACACCGAGGCCCTTCTCGCAGCCAGCATGAATGAATTAGACGGTGAAATACGTTAACAGCACTTCGGCTTGATGTATTCATTCAAAAACCATCACGGGTTGTTTTAGGGAACTGTAGGCAAAGCTGTAAACTATACTATTCTGAATTAATCTATGAATCTATCCTCCATGCATTTCCGTCTGTTTGCACTTTACCCGAGCTCATTAAGCGCTAAGTGCGAGGAGCTATTCATAACGGCAAGTTCCTTAAAGTCAGCCAGTCTTCCTTAACTACACAAAAGAGTGGCAACATTAAAATACATCTCAGACAAAACACTTCCCTTTCATGTCACTCTCTAAGGGCTTTGACGGATCCCCAGCCCAAACTAAGAGCCTCACTTTGTCCTTACACAGATGGCTTAACAACCGCACAGCACGCCAGATCAATAGTTAAAAAATAGATATCTACATTCAGTGCCTGCCGTTCAAAAACCATCCTCTCAGTCCTCTGTATCCATCTAACAAATCTGGCTCTACTTGTTAATGCATTAGACTGCCAACAACAATAACATGTAAGGTGTGAAAGCTATCCCAGGCTGATTGCCAAGGCACTCTATGCAGGCAAGATGTCTTTTAGCCCTGGGTAAGTGAATGATGGATGCTTCCTGAATAGAAATATTTGAATAGTACTTTGACGCACTTTGTTTTTGTTTAGTTTTTTTCATTTTAACACAAAGCGGAACATATGCGACAACGTACGTGCTGAGAATCACCCATATGACTACGTTCCGAAAATAAATCGTTAACATCCTCTAAGTGTGAGATCATCTCAAATAATTCTCTTTCAGAATGTTTGTTATTTGCTGATAAAGAGGGTGTGTGGCGATGTAAACAACCAAGAAAAGAACAGTATGCATTTGAAGGAGTTTTGACAGGTTCTTTGAATTTCAGCAGAAAGCAACTACTGTTCAGAACAGTGTGGAGGAAAAATGTTGTTTGTGGTTTGAGGTTTGCACATCTTTGTAGACTGCGGTTAAAAAGGAAGCTATGTTATAAAAGAACATCACACATGAGAGAATGCGGCTAAATGCATGCGGTGCAAACCACTCAGCTTGCACAGAGTCATAATCTGTCTCTGCAGATTTCATTTGTAGATCCATCAACATTATTTATGTGTCTTAAAGGAATCTTGTATAGTGCGTTCAATACAAGTTCCAAAACAACAGTATAATGTTGATTGCTACCATACAAATATAATTTTAGCACATCCCTCATAAATAAAGTGAAAATCAAAGTTGAGGTACTTACAAAGGGAGTGATTAGCTTCAGTTTTGGACAAATGCTTTAGAAATCTCTCTTGCCTTTAGGTTCATTATTTTATTGCAGTCTGTAAACATATAATCTAAAACAGTGGTCTCAAACTCAATTCCTGGAGGGCCACAGCTCTGCAGAGTTTAGCTCCAACCAGCTCCAAATCACACCTGCTTGGAAGTTTCTAGTAATCCTGAAGACCTTGATTAGCTGAATCAGGTGTGTTTGATTATGGTTGGAGCAAACTGTGCAGAGCTGTGGCCCTCCAGGAATTGAGTTTGAGATCAATGATCTAAAAGGTCTACTGTTAATTTTATGTGATTTTAATAAAGTTTTAAATCAAAATCTTAAAGAAAAGACGTAGCAGGAAGCACATGATCATTTACAGCCAATTATTTAGTCAATGATATATGTTACAATTATATATTGCAATATATTTTTAATGTGTATGCAAGATTCTTATCAGAATTGCACAAAAAGTAAAATTATTAGATAATTGCCACAAAACAACTGTAATTATGTGCTCAGAAAATCAATAGCTTTAGTAAATGGCCATGCATGCCTAATTTTAGTTAAATGGACCTTGAAACACAAGTGACAACATTCAACAGCTCCTAAAAAAGCCTCCCAAATATAATTTAATGATGAAAGTTGAGTGTAGGACAGGAAAATTTGCATCAGCACTGCACAATGTTGTTCAACAACAATGGCAACCAGCCCCTATAATGGTTTTGCACTCCCAAACCAGAGTATATGGGTGAAAGTGCTGTGCTGGCAGCAAAGGAAAACATAAAAACAGTGTTGATGGAACAAACCAGTGGAAGAAAGCTGACATGTACAAAGAAGTTTGTTGTGGGTGTACTAAAATCCACTCTCCAGACTTCGACTCAATGGAAGCAACAGACGGCTGAATGCATTTTACATGAGGGTGAGAGAAGTGGAGGGCTTTGGGGCACATTATCCAAAACACAAATGGACTCTCTACCAGATGTCAGCCTCCTCAAATATTTACAACAGAGATTATGTTTAATACCTTTCATTATAGACTATGATTGGTCTGGATATTTCTGTGCTTAATACCATTCCCTGTGTGGGAGCAGTTTCATTTTTCTGAAGAATGAGACATATTCCCTTATTAATAGGTACAATCAAATCTTCATGACTATAAACCAATATGGTGTTTGGAAACAGTGATGACGTTTTTTTGTGGGCAGAGCCTATCTGGTGGCACAAAATGACTGTTTTAAAGTAGCAGTCTATGGAAGCAAAGGAATAAAAGAATAAAAAGGTTATTTTGAGTTTGTATTTCAAAATGCTGACTTTTTCCTCACAACTTCGAGATTATATTTCAAAATTCTGATAAGAAAAATCAACCCATTATTCTATCTTTTCCCCTTGGCTCAGGATCATTTATATCAGTTTATATCCCACACTTCTTGCTTTTTCCCCTTCAGAATTGACAAAATAGCAATTGTTGAGTTAAGTTATAAATTCCAAACTAGGAGATATTAACTTGCATTTCTGAGAAACAAGGTTAGAATTTTGAGATAAAATAGGTAAATGTTATAGGTTTAAATAGTTGGCTATTTCGTGTAACTGCAGGGCTAATGAAATATGTCGCCTATGTACTGCATGTGTGTAAATTATGTAGACCTATTGTTTAAATCAAATTTACACTATAAAAGTAGAGTAATCGTAGCAGGTTTCAATCATAGTTTGTTCATTTAAACATCTAGCTTCATCTATGGCATCTTTAATGATAGTATTCTATAAAATGGCCAGATTCATAAACGGATATGTGTTAAGAATATTATAAAGAAACGTTTTTATTTATTTATTTCTATGAACAACAACTTCGAATGTTGCTATAATGTACAGCCTTAGTTTCCAGATTGCATTCCAAGCCTAATTCAACCTGTAATGATGTCTTCACAATGCCACACACAAAAACAAAAAGATAAAGGACTTAAACATCCTCTGAAAACTTTGCCTCATGGGACTTTCTCACCTACCTAGTCATGTGTGTGACCTTTATTAAAATTGCTTTTCACTGGAATAGGTCACCAGATTCAAAGGCACGGAATGGACGAAATAATAGGTTGGTCTCTGTTCAGCACACACTGAATACAGCAGGTTGAGCTTTTACCTGGCTTTTGTTAAGCTTTATGGCCATTTGCAAAGGCCAGTTGCAGGAGTCTTTTTGTGGTTTTCCCGGAAAGAAGCAGGTAGATGAAGAGGTGGCATAGGGATATAAATTAAACAAAAAGTAGAAAAAGTAAAATATATGTATATTAACCTACATGCAAAGTATATGCATGGACCTTAATTGAGTCATTGCGACAAAACACAAAAAGCACTTTGCACAAATACAGTACAAAACAAGGGCCTGAAAATCATCATGAAATCAAAATTTACCATTTTTGTTTTCAAAGGAATGTTTTCTAATTTCTCACTCAAAGTGCTTTACACATTTGGAAACTATTACTATTTTCGTAGTGTGTCTCAAATGAATTTCCATATTCAGAAGACAAAAATGCTCCCCTTTGAACAAAGAATCAGTCATTTATTTTTGTGGTACCAGAATGGCATCAGCAATGGATATATTTTTATTTTATTTTTTCATACCAAAAAGTGTGTATACACAGTGTGCCATTGTTTTGTCTTTTGGTGAGCCCTTGAAAATACTGAAAAATAAATATATTTATTTTTTAAACAAAAAATAAATTACATTCTCTCTCTCACACACAAACACACAAAAAAAGGTATCCAAAAGTATAATATTGGTTGAGAAACCTAATATACAGTATAGATGAGCACAGAACCCCTATGTTTAATTCCATCACACCGCACTGCACAAAGGCAGTTCTCCTTGGATTGAAAAATATACAGTTTCATCACCTCCACGCAGTGAGTGATTGTTCCTGGGGGTCTAGGAAGCCCCTTTCAGTTAGCCACCCTTGGGTGGAACAAAGTTTAAAAGTGAGAGATTAAAGAGCCGTGCTAGGACAATGTGTCCTTCTTACCCATAACTCTTTCTTGTTACAAGCCTGCTGAATCTTGCATACAGTACAATAACAAACTCCACTTGATTTAATATAGAGTCACAAAGCACGGAAACACAATATGCATTATTCAGGAAGGACATTAATGAAGCCTCTCTGCTATTACTGACCTGCATACAAAAACAGTTTTATAAACTGTTATCCCTTATATAGCAAGTGGCGCAGTTTTAAACTAGGCCTATTTTTTCTCTTTTCAACTGATGAAATAACCCTTAAGAAAAAGGTAATTTTAATTGGTGAACTAGATTCAAAATTCAAAAGGTTTGGTGAGTCGATTCACTGAAAAAAAAATTTCATTCAACCAATTAAAAAAATTTAGGGTAATGGTTCACATCTATATTTTATTACTTGTACCAATTAAAAATAAATAACTTGCTCTAAACAATATTTTCTCTGTCTATGAAAACTATTTAGTAAAACCTGATAGAAAGTATATTTTTCTTGTTGATGAAAGTAAATTAATTTAAATTCTATTTTTGATCTAAACAAAAAGATATAGATTTAATTAAAACAAACTTTCTCATTTAAGAAATATTAGAATAATTTAGTTTTCTCAATCAAATATATAAAGATTCAATTAAACAATTGTTTTAAATTTAAGAAATATGTATTAGAAATATTTAACTTTATCCAATCCAACAGATATAGATTTAATTTATCTTAATAGAATAGTTAATAGAAATTTAGTTTTATACAAATAAAAACATTAATTTAATTAAACATGATTCCCATTAAGAAACATCATTAATAGCATCTGATACAAATCTAATCCAAAAAGACATCAATAATTTTCAATACATCATTTTATTAACATTTTACATATCTGTAACTTGCTACTAAAGTGTCAGATTTTTAACATTCTTCTGAGTTTGACATTTTCAGATTTTTTTAAACATTTTTTAACATTTAGTAGCTGGCAAACATTGACATTTTCTTAAATCTGTGGAATTCGACAAGCATTGAATTAGGATTTTTTTTTTTTTTTTCATCAGAAATCTTTTTTTTTTTTTATGATGCAACAAATAATATCCACCGGCCAAAAAAAAAAAAAAAAAGTTTGAAACAGAACGCAAGTATGGAGTTGTTGCGTACACCGTCATAATACAATGTAAACTTAAATAAATTGGCAGCATTTAGAACAGCTGATTGCCAAGGCTTGACAGATTATACTACTAAAAATACTGAACCAACTGCCGAACCATAGCCAGCTACTCAAACACAAAATGAATTGCAGGGTAAACATTTGCAGGGATGTGTGGGAACCCTGAATTAAGATCAGGTGGCTGGTCGTCGCTTTTTTTGTTTAATACGCATGCGCAGGCATGCTCGAAATTGTACATTCATCCAAACAAATATTTTTCCGTTGAGCACTTAATGAAAAATATTTATATTCAACAATGTTTTGAACGAAAAAAATATTATTTGAAAAATGAAACAAATAATTGTAAACTAAATTGAAAGACAAATTATTAATTAGATGAGGTACTGCTTGAAAACTTTTTTTCAGTGTTCAGACTGATATTTCTGACAAATAAATGAGCTCTTTTCCCTATAATCACCATTAAAGATAATTAACTCAAAGCTGTGAAAACACTTTTGGTCCTATTTTAACGATCTAAACGCAAAGTGTAAAATCGCATGGCTCAGGTGCACTCAGTGTGTGTCTAGATCCACTTTTGCTACTTTAACGATGGAAAAATGGTCCGTGCTCCAGGGTGCATTTCTGGAATGGGTTGTCCCTATTCTCTTAATAAGTAATGGGCGTAAAATTCAAGAAACCAGAGTGTCATCTCCCATTCCCTGTAAGAGCGAGATGCGCTCGCGCCAGGGCAGATCGCTATTTACACGGCAGAATTTGTTGGTGGAAAAGCTGAATGCTTCTCAAGCGCAATGTGCATTTTCTACCAACGTGCTCTTCAAATAACAAAAAAATATTGCGCCATTGACTTTAGACCAGGTTTGAATTGGTCTATGGCGCAGTCTATTTTCAGGTCCTTAAAATAGCCAGCACATATAGTAATTATTTTATGTCAACAAGGAGAGTAGGTTATGACTGTTTCTGAATATGCATACTTTCCTACTATAAAGTAAGTGAAAAACAATATGTCAAAAGTCCCATAAGGCCATGGGAGAAAACTTGTGAATGTCAGAGAAGCAAGGTGACTGATGCTTTAAGTTACATGACAATGACAAAGGTAGTATGTCCGGATTAGATTCGTACTACGCATTTTGATACTTCATAGAACACTTATTTTCACAATCTCAAAGCAGTTATTTATTCAGTATAAGTACTTTAGGAGCCGTCTCAATCAGGGTCCCAAATTATTTTGTTGCGAGACCCTCGTACACTCTGACCCCTTCCTCACCTGTTGTGATGCCCCTGATGACCAAAATATTTAGTTATGAAAATTTCAGGTGCTACCAAATGACATTGTAAATAATTGCATGTGTATGCATTTCTTTTTTACTTTCTTACATAAAAAATAAACAGGCTAATTGTGTGTAGGAAATCTAGGGTGGTATACTCAGGTGAAGTGTCTACACAAATTCAAAGAATGAAAAACTCAGTCCTCATCTGTTAAAGCAAGCAATGTCATGTTGGAGCGCTCTCCTCCTCCGCCTGCTCTCAGCATTAGTATGTAAATAGAAAGTGGATCCATGGATATGACAAGTAGAAACATCCCTTTAATTAACTCTAATCCGCTTTAGACCTGCTTGGCAATCTGTTCCCAGAGTCTGCTACATGCCGCTTCATTCATAACTCAAAGACACCTGCATATTTCCATTGCGCTAGATTAATTCAAACAGAAAGATTTTTTCTAAGTTGCATGAGCATGGTGTTCTGTCAAGATTTTACTATGAGCGTTTTTTTCTTTCTTCTGCGAATGTGAATGAAACTTTCTATGAATGCTCCTCACACTAGGGACACATCAACTGTGTTTACTGCATAAAAAAAAAAAATCTGAAATATTTGTCTTGTTTTCCAGTAATATAGTAATATATTATAATCCTTAAAACAAAATGTATGTAGTTTTGTGTATTTTTCTACTGTTGCGAGTATATCACTGTCATTATTAGAGTGGATTTGGATGCTGTAAATCAGTCCACCCTGTTCATAGAATGTATTCACTCTTATATGAGAAGTGTTAGAATTTGTGCACTTATGCACTTTACTTTTTAGTATAATAGTGTGAGTATATAGTGCATAATGCGTCATATACCATTCTCTCAAAACAGACATAAAGTCAGTGTACCATCAGAATGATTTTCATATATATATATATATATATATATATATATATATATATATATATATATATATAGTACTTTTTATACCTACTTTCACTGAGAAGCATTAATAATAAGATAAGATTAATAATTGTACCCCAGAAAGTTCTATTTTTCTTATTTTCTTTAAGCAAAATTTTATGATTTAAGAAAGATAAAGAAAAAAAAACATGTATAGATATAAATACTTTTTTTACAGACAAAATACTGATTAAAAACATGCTCAGTTTTGCGCCACATGATTAAGCTCAAAGTCATTCCTCCTTCTTCCACTCAATTATACAATTAAAAGTGACCCCAAGTTTAATCTTTGCAGTTGTAGATTTCTAAAAGCTCATTTAAAATTCTAAACCTCTGACTCTTCAAGTGAACATGCATAAACTGGGCTCTTGACTTCAAAGTGACAGGGATACTGCTTTTTCCTAATTATCACCTCAGTTTAAAGCCAAGAAGAACTCAGGTTTGACCGCATTTTCACATCCAGGTTCTGTGGTTTTGCTATGCATTTATCACAGGGTTAAGTCAGAGGTGAGGAAATTCATAAATGCCTATCTTTTAATTACATCATTTGACAACTCATGGCGCCTTGCTGACATTGGGTTATTTAACTGTGAGCAATAATCAGACTATAGCTGTTGTAATCAAGACCGCTGCTGAGGTCTGCCAGTGTGCAATTTGTTAAGAGAATTCATAAATTGATTCCCATGCCAAACATGTGATAGAGCAGGCTATCTTTAGTGAGCAAAATTAGTCTAGACTCATATCATCAGCATAATGTGCTGTTTAAAAATCAACAGCAAAACAAGCTATTTGCAAATTTATAACCTCATCATATTAAGGCAAAAGGCTGTTCAAACTAGTTAGCCAAAGTCACAAAATCTAACCGATTAAGTCTAATGAGATTCAAAATAAAACATTTCCTTGACCCGAATTCCTGAAAGCATCCATGATAAAAAGGATAAACAATACACACTAAAAGCACTTTATTTGTGGCATGAGTGTTGGGTGCAGTCGACTGAAAAGATAACGACTTAGAACAAACATACCTTGATTGAGCTAAGAAAGTGAAAATGAAACACCAAAGCTTTTTCGATATTCAGACACATCCTCCTTGGTATGGGCTATAAACAGGGAAGGCTTTAGGTAGTATGACAACAAAGCCTCGGTATGAAATATTTTCAAGTTGTTATATCTCATAAACAGCTGTCAGGGTAAATGTAGCTAAAATTAACCCTGTGGAGGAACATCTACCCCACCAGAAGTAGGACTAGACTAAAAAACTACTATGGCTACCCAAGGGGCTTCAGTAGACCTTTATGCTACCTTTACTTGCTTTCCTAGTCAGAAATTGGACATGAACTGCAACTGGGAAACTCTGAGATCATTTTGATACCGAGTTTCTGAGGTGGGTGGACCATAAACTTGAAACAGAGCTGTAGTAATGTGAAGTATTGCTTTCTCTTGTCTTACATATATATATATAAATAGGTACAAAGATGTCCGAATAACAGCTTTTGTATCTTTTTTTGTGAGAGTGTATCAGAGAAAATGTCACATTTGTTTATTTTCATCATTTCGGCTTTACAAATGGTACGTAGTACATTAATTTTTAAAAACCTTTATAAAGTAAGTATGCCCTAAATTAATCTCAAACCCCTGATGATTTTGAGTAGTCTACAAACACCATTGGAAAGTATTAATGTCCTCTGCTAACAAGAAGCACAGATGGTGCTTTCCAAGACACAATGAGGGACATGCAGTTTGTGTGATAGGACTAGATGACTTCTCCATCTTTAAATTTTCAATCACATCATGGCTGAGATAAGCCTCCAAAAACACCTGTGAGCATCGCAGTAGTGCAGCGAACCTATTAGCGCAGCCTAGTTTCCACCAGCATCCTAATGATTTGCTTTTTATCAATTGTGCAGTGGGATTGCACATTCTGTGCTGTGATGTAGGCTGTGCTCATTTCAATTTTGTCACGGATAATGCTGCTTCATTTTCTGCTGTAAAATTCCAAACAAAACATCCATCAAACTCCCCCCTATGATATTGTACTTGACAAGGCATTTTCAAAACACAAACACTTTACAATCTGAAGTGGGGGACCACTGGCACAGTGGTGGAGCTCTTGTGGCTGCGCTGGCCAATGGGCTGCAAAACCACATTCTGCATGTGTTGTTCTCCATATTAATCATAACTTCATAATCCAAGTTAATACAGATCACTGTTGACATTTAATTCTGTTTTCTAGAAGACTATCTATTCGCAATGTTGCAGCTGAAATAAGCAACCTTGCAAAGTACACAAACAATGACCACCCATTTTTGTCATGATCACCACATTACATGTCTAAGTCATAGGATAGTATTTACTCAACAGCTCCTCTACCAGAGAGAATCTGATTTCTATTATTCGTTCAGTAACAAGCATTTCGTATTGACATGCACGTGCTTGATGGAGAAGATTTTCAGAGAGATTTTATCAATACATGTGCAAATGCAAAAGTTTGAGTGGATTGCCAGTACTCCAAGTTTGAGTTAATTAGACCCAGTAATCCATTCACCACAGACTGGAGCAGTAATGGAATGGAAGGAGGGCACCGCTGAGCATGTTTTGTGAACTGACACTAATGGATTCTGTGTTTGCATTTAACGAACGCTGCTCGAAATATGAATTAACCCTATTCGAAACATTTGCAGTATTAAACAAGACAATTTATAAGCTGGTTTTCTAAAACACAATGACAGGTGTACAATTCTGATAAGGCATTCTAAGCAAGTTGACAACTTAAGCATATTGTCATCGTGTTATTTATCTCTAATTTGTTGACAGGCGGTGAAAAATTAATTTGCAAGTGCACGGTGAGGCCTAATCTAGACAGGCATGGATTTGCTGTAACTTCCCAAAATGAGATAAAGCGTTCAATAGTTATTGTTGTAGGAAAGCTGTTAGACAGTTTTGACTAAGCCCAGTTTTCTCTGCCTGGCAAATGGAATGTCTTTCACTGGTTCCTCTTCTCCATCAATGATTGAAAATCACTAACTCTCTGAAACAGGCAATAACACTTTAGATAGATCTGATTTTGATGTGAGAGAACTTTTTCGCTGGAGGAAGCATTATTATGGATTATGGCCAGAAATGATTTTATGTTCAAATGGGATTATGGATTCATCAAGACATTAATTGATAGACTGGAGTCATATAGATTGCATGTGGAATATTGTGATATTTTTATCAGCTGTTTGGACTCTTATTTCTGACGGCAAGTGATGTTATGCTAAATTTCTCCAAATGAGTTCATATGCAGAAATGTTTATTTTTGGTCTTTAAGGTCAAGGCACGGTAAAAAAACAAAGCAAAAAAAAAAACATGTTAAACTCTGTAAAGCAAGCCAAACAGCCAACAAAAACTGACTGAAATTCTGGTAGTGTTGTGAAAAGCTCATTATTTCTATAAAGTTCAAAGGCCTGTGTATTCACAATGGTGAATAAGCAAGAGCCTTGCTATAATTAAAAATATGCTGCTTATGATATGGCACATCAATAATATGGACGATGTGTCTGTGCCCTGTGATAAACTCACTCCATTTCTCTTGGGTTTGCTCTCCTGCATGCACTTTATCATTATAGAAATTAGGCTTTTCTGTGGCATCACCAGACATTATAATCTGAAGATTTTCATGCCTATTTTTTTCTTGTTTGATGTTTTCACTGGTAAACTGTTCTTGAAGAATAAAATCAATTGTGAAATATTAAAAGTACTTTTACTCCTTCAAGATAAGCTAAGTCCCAAACTGTTTAAGGATGATTTTAGAGTTGATTGTTTAATCTCGCTGGTTCTCTAGACTGCTGTACCCTGGTGGGTAACTAAATGAGAGAAGAGAGCTGGAATCCCATTGAAGTTAGAGCGTTCATTAGAAACTGAACACCAAATGCAGTCTATTTCTGGACTCCATTAATCATGGCTGTACAAATGTCTTGATTTGAATCCATTTTTAAAAAGCTGAAAACACATGATTTGTGTGATTATTTGGATGAACTCAGAAAACAAAGAAGCATCCAAAACAGCAGCTAGATTTCAGGTAGAAGTAGGTACACAGTCCAGTTTAGTTAAATAAACGAAACCAATAAGAGTGGGAACAACAGCATAAACCATGAGAAATCCATGGCTCAGATGTTACAGTCAAGAGGTCACTGTTAGTCCCCGGAGGTAGATGTTATAGCTACATCATCTGGACACATTGATGGTCAGTCAAAAACATTTCTAAAATCAACATAACTCTTTAATATAATTGTAAAGATTGTACAAGTGCCAGATTCTGTTTGGGAGGGATCTTAAAATATTAGACTTATCTTATTTTATCTTATATAAATGCATAAATGTTTATATGATTTATTGTTATAAATGTATAATAAATCACAGTTTATCCGAGAGGCCATGGCTGAGAGGATTTTAAAATAATCGGATTGTGTTTCTTTTCTTTACTTGTTTGTTTTGTTTTTAAATTTCTTTTTTTTTTTTTTTTTTTTTTTAATGGGGGGGGGGGGTATTTACACAATGTTCAAAAGTTTAGGGTCTGTAAGTTTTTTTTATTTTTTATGCTGACCAAGGCTGCATTTCTTTAATCGATATTACTGTAAAAACAGTAATATTTAGTAAATTATTTCAATTTAAAATAATTGTTTTATTGTAATTTAATTCTGTGATGGAAAGCTGAATTTTTCAGCCAGTACAGTCTTCAGTGTTACATGATCCTTCAGAAACTATATATATATATATATATATATATATATATATATATATATATATATATATATATATATATATATATATATATATATATACATAGACACACACACATATATTCAGACATTTATTTTATCCCAACAAAATATATTTTTCCCCAAAAACAGTTTTCTGAGAAGGGAACTGAGAAGAGAGAAAAAAAAAATACAACTTTGAATTCACCACAACACGTTTCCAATCATAAAAAAAAAAAAAAAAATCTATTAAATGAGAAACAAAGCCTATAGGTTTACTCTACGTCTTGTTTTAATGTTCTACAAAAAAAATCCTATTTCCTTTAGTGCCACCCAAAATGAGTTACTGATGCATTGAATTCAAAGAGGGTTGCCCCGTCAATAAAAGGTCAGGTCTGATGCAATATAAGCTAATTATTTCTAAATATTCTCATTGTTAACGGCCCTACCTGAGACAAATGAGTGCCCACTTTATTGATTTCCCCCAGACAGCTGTTCATTTTGCAGTCTGAGCATGAAAAGCAGAAAGCCATGTCAATATTGTTTCATGCAGAACACTTTCTTACTTTTCTCTAAGTGTTTGCCCACATCTTGTTTAACTTTATTACATTTCTTCCACACACTGGCACTAATTATCTTTTACTTCCATGCTTCAACAGGGAGAGAGCCTTTGAATTACTTGCACAACTCTTGCCTGGCTTGGCCTATCAAGAGGTAACAGCATACATAATTCACTTGATTTCCCTGCAACATCTCTGAGCCATCATCAGCAGAATTTACAGACAGAACTGTGTGGCGTTTCAAACACTGATCTAAAATACTTCACAGTTGAAAATCCACTGTCAGTGTCATCAACTTCTATATCAAAAGGGAAGCAATAATCTCTCCTTCTTTGATAGATACAGTTTAATTAGGAAATCCAGGTCCTTGGATGCATAAAAAGAATACATTCAAGAATTTGGTCATGCTATAACAAAACAGAGATCCTATTCAGTTCTGTGGATCCATTCAGAGCAAGGATGATAACTATAATGAAAACTATAACTATGAACTACTAGTTTTTAGATTTATCATAATTTTATGGATATAGCAAAATCCACACTATACAGCTACAACAATAGTGACACAGAAAAATAATTTTTCCCACCCAATGATCAATAAAAACACTTATAACACAATCAGAATCAACCTTGCTTATAAAGAGCTTGGGCATTTAAAGTGGCAGATGATAAAACTGCAGCTTGTGCCTCACAAATTATGATAAATTTATAATATTGTCTGTTGGTGTAGAAACTAATAACTTCTGACTAATAACTAACTTTGGTCGCAGCATTCCAAGGCAGGAAGGCATCCGAATCCAAATTCTGCTTTACTTCCTGTCTCCTGAAGTTCCTTCTTCTGATCGAATTTTGAAGGTAGCATAGATCACTGCCTTTGATATCCCATAATCCTGTGCGACTGTTGAGCTAAAAAATAAAGATGGCGTCTGAAAGTTGCGTTTGGTGGTCAGTTTGTGTGTAAATGTAATTATCTTTTTGCACTTTTAATGTTATTTCTAACGAGAAATCAGTATTATAGTAATTATATATTTGTATAGTTATCACCAAAACTCTGTTTCTGTTCTATTTTGTTGTAGATAATTTAACCATTTTGCCGCCGCAGGAGCCAGTTTCATGAGGTACCTTCCTGTGAAAAAGTCTTTGCCTAGACTTTCTGATGCAGCCATGGATACAACCACCACACTAGACATCTTCACCACAGAGTTCTAATCCACTGCACCTGCCATCACGCAATCAGTGCACCTTAAAAAAGCACCTGCTCTCCACTCAGTCAGTGTCTGGTATCAGAGTTACAAAAGTGACTCTTACCTGACTCTCCATGTATGAACTTACCTGTTCTCGTAAATTTCCCTTCATTATTGTTGCTTTCTTCTGATCCCATCCGTTCTGTTCACTGCATAAGAGAAAATACGCTTTACACTATGCTAAGTTGCATTACTAGCTCCTCATACTATTTAGGCTTATTTACCTTTTGTCTGTCTTTGATCCTCCACTGCTGGTTATCCTGAATAAACTCTGAAGTATTGTGATTTACCTTGGGTGGTATTCCAGAAAGCAGGTTATGTGACATACCTGGGTAGGTTTAAGGGTAAGTTAGTGGATAAACTCAGCTTTCAGTTAAGAAACATATTCTCTGAACATAACCTGCTCCGGAGTAGATTCTGTTTCAGGTTTAGTTTACTTCAGCGCTATCAGCACATGTGGGACCTATTGACAAGACTCCAATGGGCATGACAGATTGCACACAGTATACATTATTACAATAAAGTTACAGTGATATACAACATTATATTTATATATATTATAAAGCACTGTTATAAGAATTACATAAGGTAATATTTAAGTTGTGTCAATATTAATAAAGCACTATTATAATGATTAGTATGTATTCTAAGATATTTACTATATTTTTTTCTGCAATTTTTTTCTTCTTCTTGCAACAGGACGTTTTCAACATTTTTTTAAAATTATTATACAAAATACACTATCACATGTTTTATCAGTCAACATCAAACAAACAATATAATAATTTTCTCAGTTTAAAAAAAGTTTTAAAAATGATTGTACAACCAGTTAGGTGTTGCCCTTCAAGTCATTCTTCGAATTGTTGTACTTATGTGATGTTGTTGTACTTATGTTGGTACCATAACAGTTATAATCAAAGACTAATAGTCAGAGGGTTTGCATCTTCCCAGGCTCTTCCTTGTTTGTGTAGAGTGTTGTTTTTCTGTAATTTTCTGTATAATCCTGGGTCTGAAAATCCAGAAAAGAAACCAAAGAGAATGTTGTTAAAACTTCCAATCAATCAAGCTAAATAAAAATAATTTAGATTGCTGAGATTTGATGTGACATCCTTGCCAAAGGCTGTATCCAATGAGAAATAATGCATTTTAGATGCATGTCCTCCTTGTTTGTGCACTCTGTTGAGGCTACTTACCAAACTGCATATTCATGAAGACATACACAGAATCACCAAGGGACTGCAATCTGGAGACCATCAGAGAACCGTATGTAGCATCAGAAAAAAACACATTTTCCCGGATCAATGCATAAATAAGGCCATGATACCACTGGTGACTGGACTTAGATAATAGCTTGCCTAGACCACAAAATCTATGGTAATTGGATTTAATTTAGCTTATGTGAAACTGATTCACATACTGCATGTACAAAACAAGACATACGATTGGCTCACAATATATTCTTAGTCGCAGACTGACTGTCTGTTGTAGTTTCACTCAAGTTAATCACATATAGAAGTTTAATGTTTTGTAACAAATACAACAATATACATCACGTAATGCTGTTCAGGAAGAACACGGGAGGCACAAAGGAGCATATAGCAGACTTTAATCAAGGAAACACTGGCCTGAAAAACACACGTAGTATACAAGTAGAACACAACTGAACAGACTGGGGCTTACAAAGACAGGATAACGGGGGACAGACAGGTGCGACTAATAATCAAACTAAACAAGGACAGGAACAAGACCAAATAAGGCAAAACATGAACTGAAACACATGACAAAACAGGTCCAATCCCGACAATAGAATTCCTAAGGATGAGTTATCCATCAATTTTGGGGCACCATCTCACACATTTTGGAAAAGGAAATTGCATTTAGTTATCTACATCAAACCATCCACCTTTCTTTCACTCTCTTATTGCACAAGGCACAATTCTCATTTTTCAAATCACCAAACACAGAGGCGTTTAGAACAGACATCTTCACTAATACATTTTTCTCTTCATAGTGATTAGATATATTCTTTCTCATGGCCATTTTATGTTTTTTATTAAAATAGAGACATCCATATTTATCAAAAAATAAATAAATAAAAGATTTAGGAAGCAGCTGTCTTTAAGGGATACAATTTCTCAAGGTCTAATTGGTGTAATAAACCCAACCTGCCTTGATCACTCATCCAGATATATTGAGCCAAACAGGATCTCTAAACAGTGTCAGTCAAGCCAGACCCTCACTTACTCAGAGGATCTTGTAAATGACATCCCTGTGTTGCAAACAAAGCTAAAGCTGCTCGGCAAGAGAATATAGATGGTAATTGTGCCCCCTGGGCTTTAAGAAACCCTGAATCTATGCATAGCGAACTGCACTGAATTATGAAAGACTTCAAACGTCCAAATTCATTGGACACAGATAATTACTGTAGATATTGTAAATTAGACTTTAGGTTTCAGGAAACCTAGAATAGAGTTTCAGGAAATTTATGTTGACATTAATGACACATGACATTTGACCTTTCCATCTTAACCGGCTGAAATGCCAGTATGCAACCACATGGGCACAATTTGTCAATAACAACAGAAAATGTCCATGACTTCTCAACATAAAATTCCAGACATTGACAGTCATTCAATATTACAGTTAACAGCTGTTTTAGTGGGTTGCCTGCGGGGAAACACTGTAGGCCGCACATCCTAAAGTGTAGTGACTTCATCCAAGCACTCACTCATTTCTATTAAACCAAGATAATACTCTTTGACTGATGAATATGAAGCCTGACTCATGAGGGATTTCTGAAATGTTTAGGGTGATTATTACAATCCAAATACATTGCCCACCCACAACAAAATGAGTTTCAGTTCTACTTAGGTTCTTAGAATAATAGATGACTGTATTTGAAATATTATTCAGAAGGAAAGTAGAATACTATTAATTATGGAAACGATCAGAGGTCTGAAATGTATTGAGAAATTGTAATATAGATTAAGTACTATATCATTGAAGTGATTTTAGACTAATAATCAGGACTGATCATAAACCTAAGTTCATTCAACATCTACTGAGGTGGTTATAAAAATGGAGGCATAAATTTCACTTTGTTCTATGTATAAAACCTCATTTAGCTTTGGAAGTTATACAATACAGTTATGACGTGTATGGACTACTTTTGTTATATTTGGAAATTGAAAAATCCTCATCCTCATCCACCAAGTCATGCAGGTTTGGAATGACATTTCATTCATTCATTCATTCATTCATTCATTTTTGGATCCTTAACAGTATTTACACTAAAATAAATTGCACTGGCCATTTAAAATTATGGGAGGTTCGATTTATGTGACCAATCAATCTGCTTGTTAGCTTTGTTAGTGTAAAGAAAAGTACTATTGTTATTTTCAAATCATTAAGAAAATATTAAAGTCAAGATGACGTACGATTTGTACTATTTACGTGATCATAAATTGCAATGGAGTTTAAATGTGAAATGTGTAAAAAGTATTTGGGTTTTAACAGAACATAGAAAATATATAAGTATAGTATTGAAGTATTGTTACTCAAATGAAAACAAAAACTCCTAACCCTTTGCTTTGTGCAAATCTAAAACCATAAAACACTGTGTACTGCCAGTTATTTTATACATACATTTTATACAGTTTTAAACTGTGTCCATTTATTTCTCAGCCTCTTGCTTGCTTTCTGAGATAATCTGTGTCTGTTCTCCCAAAGACAGACATTTTCAATTCTGACATGTTCAATAGTTCAACCTAATCCTAAATGAGAAATGAACCATTATAGATAACATATCTCAAAATGATAAATGTCAGACAATCTGATGAGAAGCATGTCAGCGCAGTCTTCTCATGTTAGCCCATCAAGCATAACAATAATCTTTCGTTCATTTGATTTTTTCTTTCTTTTTTGGCAGATACACAGAGCCAAAGTAATAGAATGTCTTGTCTATTATACAAAACGTTTGATAACCGCAGATCACCGCTGGTTAAGGCTACATTTGCTTTTGAAATAAAATGATTGCTTTAAGCTCACAGGTGTCTGGCTTCCACTGAATAAATGAATCATGATGCCAGAGATGTGACATGTAATTTTTATAACTTAATTTATCAGCTGTTCCTGTTAGGCAATACAAAACCTTTCATCCCTGAAGAAAGCAATGCTCCTTCGGAATATTGTGTAATACAAGATAATTACTTGTTCTGAGCTTATTATATCTTAATTATTAATCTAAATTATCAATCCCTTACAAATGATTATAATGTACTAATTAATTACATTTTCTTTATGTTAAGTTTTTTAAAGAAGTCCCTTATACTCAAGGCTGCATTTTTTTACATAGCTATATACAGCAATATTGCAATGATCAAGATTTCTTGTTATAATAGTTTTTGGACACCATGATATTTTAAGTTTTACTGCAGGATTAATATTTTTTAAATAGTATGTTCAACAGCATTTATTTGAAACAGAAATCTATTGTCTTCTTTGATCAATGTAATGTATTTTTGCTGAAAAGAAGTATTCATTATTTAAAATTAAAATATTTTCAAACAGTGGTGTAGATGAAGTAGCAAAACATCTAATAAATATTGCATATATGGCAATACTGCATGAATGTGGAAATGTATCACCTGTGAAATGTGTAAAACCTAATACAAATTAATGGAATAATTTATTTGGTTTTTAGATACTCCCACACTGAAAGTCATTATCAGTTAGTGGTTTGTTCAAGTCAAAATATACATTCTGAACAGAAAAATGGGACAAGAACCATACCAAGTAACTCCTATTAAGATGAATAGGAGCTCAAGATCAGCGGATCTTGGGATTCCCTGATTACGCTTCAAAAGCTACTGTGTCATGAAAGATAACTGATAAATATCCAAGTGAAATGTTTCATGAATTTAAATCTAAACCTATAACTGGAAGCTATTTTTCAGTAGCTAGATCAGTCACACTCCTTTTGTGTGTCTTTCACGCTGTTATCCATCATGAAGGATGTGTTAGACACTTTGCCAAAAGTCTTGTCTTTGGCCTCCTGCTGGCAGCTGAATACTCACTCCTCAGGTGAGACTGCACATGTCATGAGAATGGCAGCAGCTGAGAGATTACCCAGAGATGGTGGAAGGCCTGCCGCTTTTCTGAATAGGCTGCCAGGCCATGTGAACAGCAAACGGGGGGCATCGTGGCCTCAGTGTGTGACAAACCCAGCTCAACCACTCTCCAGGACCCCCATGGACCTGACTACAGCAATGTGTCAAACCCTGCCTTCAGCATCTTTAGAAAGATTAATGACCATGTGCTCTAAAAAGACTCCCCAGCCTCAACCTGGGCTCCTTAAGCAACCCAGAGGGTTATTCAGCCAGAACTAGAAATGCTAAGTGGTTGTGCTGGACTCTGCAGGGCTTAAATTCAGTCATCATTTATAAAAAATTAAAAGCCGGCGTGAAGGTGATGAACTCTGATCTGCTTAAGTGAGATGTTAAAGAAAAGTCTTAAAAAATGTAATCATACTTGTTCACCAGAACCTCTAGGAATCTGGAACAGATCGTCGGCACTGGTACTGTTTTTTAAGTTTTGCTAAAAGAAAAAGAATACATGGGTACATTGTACATGTACTCACTGTACATCGCTATTCTTGTTATGGTGGAGCAATTGCTTGCACATTACATCTGCACTTTATTAAAAATCTGAATTTCAGATACTTATTGGTTTGATTCTTAATTGTCCATCCCACAGTAAAATGAATATGTTAAGCTTTAGTAAACTTGAAGCTATATTAGTATATAAGTAAATATTTATTTGTCCATCTGACTAGTAAAATAAAAATGTGACTCTGCAATTCGATTCAAATAATTGATAACAATTTAAAATAACTAATGAACTGGCAACAAAGAATGCTGGCCTTATGAATGGCTGATTAAACCATTTACTCACCAGATTCTGGCTAAAATTTTCAATCATTCAAGAATGAAACTCCACTCTGTGTTATGGGAGATGCTGCTAATCTTCTTTCACTTGAACTGTTTCCATTGGCGGAACAGAGCAAAATTAGACCAAACTGACAATGTTGTTTCTGAAAATTATCTATTAATAATTACCTTATTGTTTATTGAACTCTTGTATAAAATTAATATCACATTTACAGCCAATCTATTTGTAAAAATAGCACTCTTGCCGAACACTATTTTAACACAAAAAAATTAATTGATACAGGGGCAACCCATATTTTTAATTTTTTAGGACGTTTTTATTAATTGTGGTGTCATTTCTATCCTTGCATGATGCTATTTTATGCCATAATGAAAATCTTATAATGCAAATCTTACTAATCCAATTTCAGTGGTAGTATATGTACATCATATACCGAAATGTACTCGGTCATGAATGTAACCTCGGTAGAGAAAAAATTAGCTTTTCCCTGTACGCAGTACTCATTCCTTATCTCAGGGAACCGAGGTTACGTTTGTAACCGAATATGTTTCCTTTCGATACTTCATTCATACTGCGTATGGGGAACAAATTCAACCTTAAAAAGACTTATCTTGGACACCTTGTTGTCCAGGGGATAAGTGAGAGGGCCGGAGCTGTCCGAACCCTTTATGCTCCACTGCTAAGAGGAAGCTAGCTCCCTGGAGGCATCATGATGGAGTCTGACAGAGACCGTCGGTATCATACCGAAAGGACCCAAGTATGCAAGGTCGGAATGTCCAGGTTATAGAATCTGACAAAAGTGGACGGCGAGGACTAGCCGTCCGCCACACAGATGTGGGGTCGAGAGCACTTTAGGGACGTAACCATGCCTGGGTTTTAAAATGACCTTCGAGTCATTGGGCCCAAACTTAAGGCACACAGGGCTCACCTAGAGGGCATGCATATCGCCAACACGCTTAACCGATGCTAGAGCAAGTAGCAGAGCAGTTTTGAGCGTAAGGGGCCGAAGGTCAGCTGACCGCATCGGCTCGAAGGGAGGTCTTTTGAGTGCTCCGAGGACCGTGTGAAGGTCCCAAGTGGGAACAGTGAGACGATGCGGGGGGTTCAACTGCCTAGAACTTCTCAGGAAATGCACAATGAGGCTTTTTCGACCCATTGATTGGCCAGCGATAGCATAAGATGCTGCGATGGCTGCTACGTACACCTTGAGTGTGGAAGGGGTGAGACCCTTGTTTAGATGCTCTTGGAGAAATGACAGTATCAGAGACACATCACACTCAACAGCGTCTTCGTTTCCTGCTGAGCACCAGTCAACGAAGGCTGACCATTTCTGGGCGTAGAGGCGTCTTGTAGACGGGGCTGTCACATGAGCAATAGTGTGGAACACGTCCCTGTGGAGGCTTAAAGACTCGCAACGGGGGACCATAGGTGCAGAGCCCAGAGTTCTGGCTGTGGATGCCAGATTGTCCTGTTCGCCTGAGAGTGGAGGTCCCTCCTCAGGACATGAATAGCTCCGAGGACCAAACTTGGCTCATCTAGAGTGCGACCACCAGGAGGAATCTGTGTTTGTCTTCCCTGACTTGTCATCAGGGGAAAAGTGTAAAGAAGGAGGCTGGGCCAGTTGTGGGCCAGCGCATCTGTGTCCCTCGCACAAAGCACCCCAACCCAGGTTGGATGCATCTGTTGAAAGCACCGTCCTTCGTCCTTGCCCATTTTGGCGGGCCTTGGCGCACTGCAGCTACGCAGCGCTGTCATTAGTTTAAAAAGTTTTAAACCAATTAAACCACTGGGAATACAGTTGCACTGCATTATTGAAAAAAAGCTTCAGTAGCGAGGAAAACGCAGTATGAGTGAAGTATCTAAAGAGAACAGAACTACATATTTTTTATTAACATTACTAACAAATACTACCAAACTAAATTTAAATCATCCTTGTTTTTACAGGACTTTTTTACTTTGACAACACACAGTTCAAAGATTATGTATTAGATAAATATGCAAATATTATATCAAAGTCTGAGATGCATAGCACATAAGAAGCTCAGACATTGAAAAAATAAATAAATCTGATCTCTCCCTAAACTTATCTTTGCCAACAACTTAAACAATGTAGGCAACTTTTTGATAGTTTGGTTACTAAAAACGTTTCATTCTTATCTTTACCAAGACTCTGGATAATTTTGTCTTGCTTGACAGGTTATAGATAAAATAAAGACATCCCAGAATTACACTGTGTACCATCTGTCAGTCTCCTGCTATTGTGTCCTCGTTTCTAACTTCTAATTTAGCTGTTGTCCACCTAGAGACCATGTTTGCTGATCCCATGCACCAGTCCACACCTGTCCCATGCACAGGTTAATTAAATGATAGGAGTTTTGGTCCATTGTGGAGGATCCCAAATTTTGTGAGCTGTCAAACAACCAACAAATTAAAATGGAGCATCTACCAAGCATTTGGAACTGAAGCTCGTCTAAGCAATAGAAATTATGTCATTTGGCTGATGCTACAACTGGCCTAGAATGCGAAACAATTATTGTGTTGATATGACATGTGCAATGAATTTTGTTTTCCCATTATATTTAGCTTAATTCAAGGAGGTCTATAATACCTTGAGATATCAATTCCTTTGGTGTTACAGCATCCCAGTAACCAGATCATGTTGACCAGCTAACCCCTGGTCCTTTAGTGCTATCAGGCTGTGATATGCCCAAATAGGATATGTTGCAGGACCACATGGTTAATGGTCTTGGAACAACATTCCTATGAACCGATCAGATTATAGGTATAGTATGTTTGGTATCTGTCTGAAACATCTTTGCCAAACAACAAATTTCCTTTTTCTTTTTATTCTTTTCTCCTCAAATAAAGTGTCTAGTTATTTGTTTGTGTGTTTGTTTTGTTGTTGTTGTTTTGTTTTTCATTTAATATGTTGCATTTATATGTTATGTTTCCTCCTCCTTTGCCCCTGCATCACAAGTTTGTTTAGATTTTATCTGTCATTTACTGGCGAAGTTAAATGAAATTGATTATACAACAATAATAATAAGAAGAAGAAATCACTGTGGAATTACATTTCTTTCTTTTCTTTTTTTTTTTTTTTTTGATTTGTCCAAATGTTAGAAGTCAAAGCTGTTTCTCACATAAAAAAGACTGATGGATTTTTTCACATGAAATTAATTAAAGGTTTTTGCATGTTTATATACTCTATATAATATATAATTAAGCCACTGAATTGTGATAGAGGTCATAGAGTCTTTGAAATAACATATGTTCTGAAAGAGATTAGATCCAGACACACACATGATTATTATTGGACATGTGCAGTTAGGAATAAGCATTAATGCCTGTTGCACATTTGCAGTCTTGGGAGCCAGGAGCTTCATCAGAAAAACCTCTTTGCAATTTACAGGCTCTCCACGGCAGAAACCTATTTGAACGTAACTCGAGCAACCTATGAAGCAATGTGAAGCAATGAATATTCAGGCTCATGCTCCACTTCCCATTCTTTCTGGCGGGAGAAGGCCAAGTTTGCAAAGCCACTCATTACTAGTGTTGCGAAGCCAGACTTATGGCTGCACACTTAGACAGGAAGAGACTGTCTAAACAACATTTAAAGTGAACAACTACAGTTAGCTTAGCTTTTATCTGTCGCTTAGGGGGAAACGTTAACTGATATTATATTATATTATATTATATTATATTATATTATATTATATTATATTATATTATATTATATTATATTATATTATATTATATTATTTAGTAGAGCATTATGGAAAAAAGAAAACAAATTCTACAGGAAATATGTAGCAGTTTATGACTTTTTGATCTGATTTTTATTATGAAAAACCAATCATATATAATATCATATATTAGAATATAATAGAATATAATAGAGTTAATGATTCAGTGACTCACTCATTAAGACATAAAGCCACATGTTTCATACCTGAATGAACTGGAGTTTTTTTATAAATAATATCAATGACTAATAAAGATAGTCCCTTGTCATCACATACAAGCGTAATGATTTAACCTGCAGAAAGTGTCACAAAAACTGTGACTAATCAACAGAAAGCTTGTCCGATTTTAGTAAACAGTGCTGATGGGAATGAATTTTTCACAGTGAACTCCTTCATACATCCAAAACATCAATTTAAATTTGAAAACTTATCTACAGAGAGAGGGGGATGCATCAAAGTGAAGGATAGAGTGACTGAGTGGTAGAGCAGAAACCCTGCAAAGAAAGCACTTAGCTCTAGATTACAGCAGAAATGGATAAAGCTCAGTGATCTCACTTTGCATGCCAAGATCTTTGAAGATCAAGACAAAAGTGGTGCACACAATGGCAAACTCTTAATATAACAGTCGGTGAATCTGAAGTCCAGTATGACTGTCTGTAAATCTATGAAAGCCGGTAAGGATATCCGAATGTAGATAAAAGCACTGAAACATCTCAATAAATGTCCTTCAGGCTTCAAGCATCAAATCAAACTAAACAAAAAGCTCAAAGTTATGTGTCAAAATGTGCTTAACCTAACATTTTCTGCAAAAAGAGGATTTTAGGTGGCTTAAACATCATTAGCACTTAAGCACTATAATGCCGTTAGAGAGCATATAACTCCAAAATATATAAATAGTGGAAAGATGATATCCATATTGTACATGTAAACATACTGTAATTGCTACTTGTTATGCTACTTGTTTAAAAGTTTGGGATTGGGATTTTTTATGTTTTTGAAAGAAGTCCATTATGATCCCAAAGGCTACGTTTATTTAATCAAAAATACAGTAAAAAATAATAATAAGTAATTATTCCAGAATATTATAAGAATGTAACTGTGTTCTGACACAGAGTCAGCGGCAACACCAGATCTTTCAGCTCCTCCCACGCGTTCACAATCACCTGAATACTGATGCACTCTACCTGTCAACACCATTCAAGCCCGCTATAAAGCCAGCATCACATCCCTTCCTCAGTGTCTGGTCTTGTTTTTCACATGCATGCATCAACTTCCCTGGCTCCTTACCTGATCTACTTAGCTATTCATCTTCAGTCGTCTGCTCAGCTCTCTGGGTCCATCACTACTTGTGTGATGATTCAGCTAAATCCAGGCTCTGAACTCTACAAGAATATCCATAGCTGTGATCATTGATTTCACCTCTTCTAAAGGCTCATTTCATAAACTCTGTTGAACTGTACTTGAACTGTTGTTGTCTTCTTCTGTTTGCTGACATGCTCCTACTGAATATAAAAAAAACAAACTAATTTATTCCTTTTATGCAAAACTGAAGTGTCACATGATCATTCAGAAATCATTCTAATATGCTGATTTGCTGTTCAAGAAAAAAAAAATTGCTCAAGGTGTTGTGCTGCTTAACATTTTTATGGAAATGCTGTTCAAGATTCTTCGAAAGAACATAATTTATTTGAAATCTAAATCTTTATCTTTCCTGTCACATTTGATTACCACAGCCTTGTTAAATAAACTTCTGAACTCTAGTATATGCTGTTGTATCAAAGCAATAACATCCCGTTGTACTCAATATCAACACAGCTGCAACTACCTGCAGTCAACCCATGCTTATATTGAATGTAACTGTGCTCTTGCCTCATGAGATATTGCTTAAATGTGTCCCAAAGGCTTTTGAAACTTGTCATTCAATCGTTCCAAATCCTGTCAAAATAATTAGTTTGATTCATTTTCCCATTCAATAGGCCTTCATGACAGACCTGCGAGAAGAAAACTCTCTGAGAAAACATTCTAATCTCTTTCCTCCAGACCCACAGAAAACAGATTTGTGTTCGTTCAGCACTGGAGGGTGCAAGTATCTGTTCATATCGGAGGGGTTCGTTGTCAGCCTCTGCAGCTTTAAACTCAATATAGACAGAAGCATTGCACAGCCGCTGAAAATATCTAAGCTGGCGCTCCATCAAATGTTATTAAGCATATCTTTATTTGCATATCGCCAAACAAATCAGGTTTTCAGCGAGTTAACTTTATTTCCGCTGGGTTTGTTTGCGTTCTTTGCCAGAAGCCATAAGATTAAAAAGCTGATCTTGTATTCTCGTAATTACTTTTTAGGAAGTATAGTCTCTGCGTATAATTTATTTTCCTTAATTGACTGATATTTACATACAAGCCACCAGCTGTCCTAACAACAGTAAATTGACCTGACAGTGCACCATCCCCCTGGAACACTCTTGGAACGGATTCATTTAATATCGAAGTGTGCATTTCTCACCTGTGTGAAACAGAACAGCAAGTGCCGGGGATCTGCTTGATTAAATACAAATACATTGTATTGCCATGGGAGTAGTATCAAATGTTATCAAAACACTAAAGAAGGAAATTAGTTGAGGAAAAACGGTCTTTAACTCTTCTTATGGTTATTACAATCGCCCCAAAATGAGAGATAAACTGTATATTATTGAGTCATTCTCAAATTTGTTGGAATAACAATAGCCTGTTTCTCTAAGTTCATAAATACATGCAAGTTCTGTTATATGGTTTACAAATTACATTGCATGGCTTATTCAGACTTCAAAATCTCTCATTTGTTGCTCTAATCTGATTGCAACAAGGGTATTTACTATGTTAATTCAAAGGTTGTTTATTCATGCAAAATGTGTTACCCGGGGCAGTGTGTTAATTGAATAAAAGTGTAGACACATTATACATTTTAGTCAATGCTGCTGCAATTAATGAGTTGTGGTTCCCATTGACTTCCATTGTAAGGATGAATTCAGTGGGTACCAAAACAGATAGGTTACCAAATTCTTTAAATTATCTTCTTTGGTGTTCAGTCATACAGGATTGAATTGAGAAGAAGGTGACTGAATGATCGCAGAATTTTCATTTTTGGGTGGACTACCTCTTTAATAATCCTCAGTTTCTAAATTATGAGTGCGAATTTGAATTATGGATGCTGACTTCCAATTTATTATTTAGAGATGGTAAGAAATAGAAAAGAACAGTAATTCAATAAAATTCACTATACCACACGACATAGGAATATCATTTGTGCAGTTAATTATATAACTTTAAATAATTATGCATATTTATTACCTAATTCAGATAATTTTTTTTTTTTCAACAACCTTAATTAGACATATTTCACTGAATTATATATTATATTCAATATTGACAAATTAATTGTTTGTCCTACGGCACCACTAAATGTTCAACCATAGTATTTTTGAAACCATTTGACCAAAATAAACATTTATATCAGATTTTTTTTATGTTGATTATGTAATATTTAGCTTGAGACACACAAATATAGTAGTTTTTTCCTCAATCAATTTTATTTCTCCAATTTAAGGTCAAAACATATTAACAGTCAACCCAAATATTTATTTAATAGGAAATACTGACATCAGTAAAATGGAATTGTTATCCATTGGTTATACACAACACTCTTAAAGATAAAGATTCTAGAAAAAAGAGCTTTTGACAGTGATGCCATAGAGTTCCTCAAAGAGCATTACAGTGAACAATTCTTAAAAAAAACTACCATTTCTTTCTTAGTGTGAAGAAGCTGTAAAGAACCCTTTTCCACTAAAGATCATTTTGTGCAACGGAAGGTTCTATGAATGTTAAATATTCTTCTTGAAACCAAAGACGCAAATAAAGAAGCTTTATTTTAAGAGTAAAGGATGTCATGGGAATCTGTGTTGCATACTGCAAACAAGCAAATATACATAAGTCAACTTCAAAAAGCCCATAAACACGTTCCTGCCACTGAATATACATATATTTATTAAATCTCCACATCACACGTTTTTCAGATGCATCTAAGAAAAAATGATGTGAATGTTGAATCTTGACACCCATATACAGTATCAGGCCTCTGCTATTGCTTGAAGAAGAATTACTTTGTCAAAAGGTTTGCACATCACAGACGATGATCCTTGTCTTTGTTGACATTGACTGACCAATGGCATTCCCCTTTCCTCTCTTCCAATTTTATTTTTATTTTTTATACTGAAGTCACAGTATCTGTTGACGTTGAGCTGTACCCTCTGTCCTCTCACCATATCCTTCTGTTTTACCTTTTGGCCAGCATGAGCTTGAGCTGGAAATTGATGTGTAGTGTGCCAATAACTCTTTAA
>NW_020526268.1:60000-72134 GCF_003368295.1 Carassius auratus | reverse complement strand
TAAATATTACTTTGAAAAGCTTTCAAACAAACAAAAATAATTAATTTAACTTGAATAAACTTTCACTTTCAGATAAAAAAAGTGATCAGTTTTTCATGCTGCAATGGTTCATCAAGATTAATGTTCATTATCAAAATTCAGTCCAAAAGTGTGTGAGACATGGAAAAAAGCCTAAATTTATTTTACAAAAGTTTTTTGACACTAATAAAACTTCATAATTTTACAAAAAGTATTTTTGACACTAATGATACTCCATACTGTACATAACCGGGTCAAAATGACCCGAACACAAAGCATGTAAAAAAAATTTAAAGGTTATATCTCTTAAGAATAATTGTAAAAAATCTAGGAGAAAAAATAGATGTGTATTTTGAGGGTCTAAAACATTTTTAAAGTAACCTGTCGAGAGTCACTGAACCAATCTGTAAAGTAAATAGATTCAAAAGACTCACTGGGATGAAGCTGGCTATTAACGTTATTCTCATTTTACAGTCATTGTGTATAAAACAAATTATAATAAATAGCTGGAGCGTCTGAGTTTGTCTTGAGGTTTCCGAACAGCTGCTGTCCCTTTTCCATTGTGCGACGCTGTCTTTTTGTACATCTTAAGCATTAAATAAGCACGACATCACAGACATACAGCTGAGATTCATACCTGTCAGCTCCTTCTTTAACTTGCGAAGGTCTTTTGCGAGATCTTCAACTTGACCTGAGCGCGTGGAAGAAGATCCTGAGGTTCGGGAAGCGGGAAAACGCTCTTCTCTGTTCCTGCGTTCTGAAACCACAACAACACATCCGTCAGAAAGAAAGAGAATCTGTTAGTTTTTGTGTTTTAACTCAGTATTTCTGTCGTGTTTTCCAGTAAATTTACCAATTTTCCCAAATCATAAAGGAGGAAGAATCAACTGCCCAAATTTTGCGAATAATTTAAAGTAAAGCCCTTTTTTTTTATTCTGCTATTTGTTTTAACGATCAAAAAGGATATATAATTATTATTATTATTATTATTATTATTATTACAATTAAGTAATTCATTAAATTTTATAAGTCTGAGATCTCAATATTAGGGCCCTATAAAATCTGGTTTTATTTTTCACAAATTCAGTTTTTTCTGGAATCAATTGAAATGGTTTAATTCAATTTTAATAATCAAAAAGTTAAAAATGAAAAAATAAAACACACACACACACACATATTTTTTTTCTTCTTTTTTTAACAATTTAATAATTAAGTAACCCCTCCCCCCAATTCTGTGTTTTTTATATATATATTTGTATATTTTATGTTTTTTATGGTTTAATCCAACTTTAAGAATTCATAAGTAAATTAAATTCATAAAAGTTAACAAGATAATAATTTATTACACTTTTAACAATAATTGTACCCAGTATTTCTGTCTTGTTTTCCAGTTAATTTTCTAATTGAAGATACACTTACTTAAGATACAAATGACCATATGAAGAGATATGAAGATATATGTCTTGTTGAAGCTTAAAACATGAACAAATATTGGTATGGACTGATATTTGTTATTTTTAAAGCAAAAACTCACTTCATTTTAATACTTTTTTGGTCTTTTTATCATAAGTTATTTTGCATCTCTGATAAATGAGTTTATAATCTCATAAACTCTCATGTTATTTCTCAGAATTGCATGTTTACATCTTGCAGTTTCTGTTTTTATTTCTCAGAATTGTCAGAAAAAGTCACAATTGCCAGTAACAGACAGCACCTGCACGGTTAAAAAACATTCAATAAAATAATATAGAATAGAGTAAAATCCATTAATAGAGAAAATTAAAAGAAAAGAGTACCTTGTCCATGTTTCGCAGGTAGTACGACACTACATAATCCACCAGACTCATACGATTGTCCTGATGGGAAAGAAGGTCATTGGCAGATGTTGAGCTGACCCAATCACACCCAGGCAACTCTTCAACACATATTCAGTGCAGGATTATGGTTTATGAGGAGTATTTTCATACCCTGCTCTTGACATCTTTTAGTTTAGGCAGAATCTCCAGTCCGAATCCGTCCGCCTGTCCTCTGGTCCGGTTTCCACCGTTCATGTAGTTTCCAAAAGCCAAGATGAGGCCGATCACGTCCTTCACACTGTCATTATCAAGAAAAGCCTGAAAAGACACATACATACTTCAGAACACAACACTATCAAACACTGTACTGCACTGTGTCACAGGTATCATGTCAGAAAGCTAAATATTATTTGTATGATCTTTTTAAATGTTTTATACAACTATAAATATTATCTTTATGATTTTTCTTATTTATTTTAATAGACATTTTATTTTCAAATACAAATTTATTTTATGAATATTGTTTTTAACATAAGTGTTTTTTACAAATACAAATATTTTTTAATGAATATTTTTATTTTAATATAAATATTTTTTCTAATACAAATGTAATTTTTATGAATATTTCTTATTTTAATATAAATGTGTTTACAAATACAAATATTATTTTTATGAATATTTTTATTTTAATATAAATATTTTTTTCTAATACAAATGTAATTTTTATGAATATTTCTTATTTTAATATAAATGTGTTTTACAAATACAAATATTATTTTATTGATATGTTTTGTTTTAATATAAGTGTTTTTTACAAATATTATTTTATGAATATTTTTGTTTTAATATGTGTTTTTTACAAATACAAATACAAATATTATTTTTATGAATTTGTTTTTGTATAAATGTTTTTTACTAATAAAAAGTCATTTTTATGAATACTTATTATTTTAATATAAATGTTTTTTTTTACAAATACAAATATTATTTTTATTAATATTTTTTATTTTAATATAAATGTTTTTTATAAACACAAATATTATTTTTACTAATATTTTTATTTTAATATAAAAAATGTACAACTTCAAATATTATTTTAATATAAATGTTTTATTATTTTCATAGTTATTTTTTATATAAATGTTTTATTTTTTACAAATACAAATATTAGTTTTATTTCTGATTTCATTATTTTTATTTAGTTTACATTTTTAATCTTATTAAATAATGTGTTAAGTTGATGTTAAAAATCATGTTTGTTGCCGCTTCTGGTAGATGCATAATTTTATGTAATTTTTATGAGCTATTTATTATATATATATATATATATATATATATATATATATATATATATATATATATATATATATATATATTCACTGTATATAGTATTAGATTTTACTTGTAGAGAATGGTTTGAATGCTATTTTTTAATCCTAAACAGAAATGGCTACTTGCATTTCGGAAATTTGGCAACTCAAGGAATTTACATACATTGTAACAATAACATGTATATATTAAATTGACGGTTTCCATTAGGCGTCTTTTCATTTCGCAATTTTTAATTTACACAATTTGAAGGTTATGGAAACACGTATGCCAGTGAAAAACAAGGACGAGTTGATTGTGAGGAGAGCATGCATATCGCCCAGCCA
This sequence comes from Carassius auratus, assembly GCF_003368295.1. NCBI lineage: Eukaryota > Metazoa > Chordata > Actinopteri > Cypriniformes > Cyprinidae > Carassius > Carassius auratus. The sequence continues at coordinate 68,665 of NW_020526268.1, read as the reverse complement.
TGCTCGCATTCACGCAAAGTAGACTTGTTGACAAGTTTGGGTGAAGATCTATTTCTTTCAGTGTCCTGTAGTTGGCGATATCACAGAATAAACTGCTGCAGAGGAAGCTAAATGCCATGCAAAATGTAATGGGTACAAATGTACTGGAGTGAAAAGTACAAATGCTTATTAAAAAATTTAGAGAGCAATATCGTTGATACTCAGTAAAACTACAGAGTATAAAAAAAAATACTCAAGTACCGTAATTAATTACATTTACTCAAATAGTTTACACAAACACAAAAGAAGAAAGCACGCAGTTTTGGCTCTCTGGACTCTATTGTACCTTGCTCACAGCAGAGATGATCTCCAGCTTCCGATGGACGGATGATATGGAGTCCACAAACACAGACTGGAATATGATGCAGTGCACGCGGCGGGCGAAGTCGGGAATCTGCGAGAGTTCGTACAGGAATCTGCGCAGGAAGACACCAATCAGATCAATGCCTCACACAAACACACCAGTCTGGACGCAAGCAAGTGCACAAGTGTGATTGAGACGAATGTTACAGAGGATTGCATGCGGATGGACTCGCTACAGTGAGGGTCAAAGGTCACGCACAGCTGGCTGATTCTGAAGAAAGTGGTGGTGGTTTAACAGGAACACTTCAGATGTTTGTGCAGCAAATATTATTCATTATTATGAAATGTGTTTATTTAGTGTTGTAAAGTGTGCAGATTAATGTCTGATGTCTGATACTCTGCAAAAACATTTTTCCAAGTTAAGCAAAGAAACTTATGAAAGATTATTGAAGCATAATTTGCTACCAGCATTTTAGTACCTTTAATATACTAATATAGTTTAGTTCATACTTTTAATTTTTTTTAATTTAATTTAATTTTTTTTATATTTTCTATTTTCATGATAATTTTAGATAAGGTTTTAGTCATTTTGCTATGCTTTTGTCATTTTTATTGGTTTATATATATATTTAATACATTTTATTTCAGTACATTAAACATATGTTTACACAGTACATTTTTAGTACATTAAACTAAATTCAAATTAGAAATGTTGCTAGCTGAAATAAAATAAGTTTTAAAGTTTTTTATATATTTTAATTTATTTCATTTAACATGTATTTATTTATTTATAGTTAAAATAATTTATGTTTTATGGTTTTAATTTAGTTAACTATAATAGCTCTTTTTGCAAGAAAATGCTAGTTAAGTTTTCCATAATCTAAATTTAATTTCTATTTCTTTGTGATTATTTGTGAAATCTATTAGCGATTTCTGAGTGAAAATTGCTTTGAAGTAAATCTTACGATAAATCTGTGCATATTGTGTGAAAGTTACCAGGTTTGTCGACTTCATGAGAATCTTAAAACGTATATTAACACATATAATTTTAACATTTAATTTTGACACATTTTGTAGCATTTTTGCTTTTGGGAATCATTCACGTGCTGAAGAAGTCTTGCATGTTCTCTTAATTCTTCTTTGAGAAAAAACGACATGATGGAAAGTTTTGATTGATATTTTTTTAACTCAGCATCATCATATGAAGTAATATTAGACATTTTTGCAGGACTGTGTTGTAAAACGAGTGTATTTATTGTGAGCGAATGATGAGAGTGGCTGAATGACGTACTGTTCAGGTTTATCCAGGAGCTTCACCTCGTCTTCTTTAGACGTCTCGTAGTGTTTTCTGATCTTCTCCAGTTCATCAGGCTGAGCTCTCTGTCAACATTCACAACAAAACCATTCGAAGTCACACGAGTCGTTTCAGGAACATAAAACACAGCCTCTGCACAATTATAACGTCAAATCACATGCAACCAAGAGCCGACCTCTCATCAAATCACTCACTTTGTGCAATATTACATGTAATATTGAAAAGCGGATTTTCATTACATTAGGAGACAGAAGGAGAATAAGAATCAGGTTTAATCTGGCGACTCACGTTCTCATATAAAGCTTCGATGGTCTCCAGATCCACCACAGAATGATCCACCGTCAGAACAGCTGAAACAAAACGCATCCGTCCGTTTACCACAAGAATACATATTTGGCAAATTGCTCCTTTTAAATCAAAAGTGTTTTTTGTCTTTGATTTGCAAACTTAAAGATTGACCAGAAAATGTGACATTTTGAAATTAAAAAAAACATAGCTTCATCAGAATAATGACTTTTGACACGTTAGCTTTGTGAACTCACAAATAAATCTTAAACATGTTTTGGAAATGTTAAAGAGACATATAACTTAAATTATGTCTCTTACTGAAATATGAAGTAGAAAACCCACGAAAGACTCATTTATTTTAAAAATCCACATCGTTTCATAGATATTTTGGACTAAGGGGGGCGCCATTATTTCAGTGACATCAAAAAGTTTAACTCGGTGAGATACTCGCGAAAAAAAGGAACATTAAGTACCTTCGCGGTCAAAAAATAAATAGCTCATAAAAATTGCATAAATATTGCAAAAAAATAAATATATATATATATTGGAGGGGATGTGAAGTTGTTTGAAATGCTGATCTCACCCTGCTGAATGTCCTTCATCTCCAGATGGAGGCTGGATATTAATATTCCCACGGCCTGAGAGCGTTTCCCATCCAGCAGCTTGATGAGCTACAAGAAGAAGCTCACAATTAAACACATCAACACATCAAAATACCAAAAATGATTATTAGAACACTGTAAAGTAATTAGAGCCCGACCGATATATCATTTTCCCGATATCATCGGCCGATATGAGTTTGTCACAGATATATCGGTTTCAGCAAATATGCAACCGATTTGTTAATTATTTTTTGATCACCACTTTTGATTGATCATTGCTAAAAATGTGTTTGCATGTATATATATTCTGTTTATGTAGGCTATATACTGTATTCTATATACAGTACCAGTCAAAAGTTTGGAAGTGTATTCAAACTTTTGACAATACTGTACCTTAATATAGCCTACGCATAAAAATATCAGCCGATATATCGTTATCTGTCTTATTTTACTACCTAATATCGGTATCACCCCCCCCCCCCAAACCCCAAACAACATATCACTCCGGATCTAGAAGTAATTAAATCTCACTTAATAATGTGCTTCATGAGGTAACGTGGTTTTAATGAAGTTCTTAGTTCTATTTTTGACAGAAATTAATACTTTTATTCATCAGGGACACATTAAATTGATCAATAGTGAGAGTAAAGACATATGTAATGTTACAGTATATTTCTATTTTGAATAAATGTTGTTCTTTTGAACTGTATCACAGTTTCAAAATAAATTCAGCCTTGAGCAGAAGATAATTCTTTCATAAACATTAAAATAAAATCATACTAACCTCAAACTTTTAAACAATAAAAATTAAAATAACATATGATACATTAAAATACATAAATGTATTAAATGTAATAAATGTAAATGTAAATGTAAATACATCATCAGTACTGAAGTCCTGACAAAAGTATATTTAATTCAACATTCGGTCCTCATTCTTTCACATAATTTCCCACCAGTCTCCAGTGTAACTGAATGACAGTGTTTCTGTAAACCAGCATAATAAATCTCAAGAATTGTGTTTTTGTCACGTCTCATCAGTGAAAACCTCACGCCACATTCATGGGACACTGTCACAATTAGGAGCTCGCTGTGAGACAAAGAAAAACCAGCAGAAAGTGGCTCCATAAAAGGCCATCGTTGAGCTCTGGACGAGCGCAGAGGAGGTTTTATAACAAACTATAAATTCACAGGATTTTTATTTGTACCTACACATGGTCACAATTACTAATGACCGAATTCCCTCATAAAGGCCACGAGAGTTTTGGCACGCTAAAGAGCCGCTCTAAAACTTAATGTCTAGCTCTTCTTCATTAGGATTAACGCGCGGTGAACTGCTGCAGCGTTCAGTGGGAACCAGCCCAACGGCCTTCAGATGTGAGTATTGCATTACAGCAGGTGAAGAGGGCGTTCATTATTAATGTGAGCAGAGACACTTGCACACACACACACGCACACACACACACACACACACACTCAAACTCAAACAAAGACAGACACGCTAATGAACCCAACCATTGCAGAGCCAGTTATCTCCTACAGCTCTCTCCCACCACTCCACACCTTTAATTATAAATATTGTATAATATTGTAAAAAGCGTCTGCTAAATGCATAAATTTAATTTTACATTTAATTGAATTAAATAAATTGTATATATATATATATATATATATATATATATATATATATATATATATATATATACACACATATACACACACACACACACACACACACACATTTAAGAAATGTTTTGTTATATATTAACATTTAGTCATTTAGCAGACACTTTTATCCAGAGCGACTTACAAATGGGGACAACAGAAGCAATCAAAATCAATAAAAGAGCAATAATCTGCAAGTGATATAACAAGTCTGTTAGCTTAATGCAGTACACGTAGCAAGTTTTTTTTTTTAAATAATTAATAAAAGAAAACAGATAGAAATAAAAAAGAATAGAGCAAGCTAGTGTTAGAGGACTTTTTTGGCTCTTGGTAATTAAATAATAAATAAAAAGAAAACAAATAAATAGAATACAAAAATAATATTTTTTTAGGCAAACAACAATGCCTTGAATTTTATGCAAGCAGCTATTGGAAGCCAGTGCAAACTGATAAACAGAGGTGTGACGTGTATTCTGGTTTAATTGTAAAGGTTTAATAGAACTGGCTGGAAGACCTGCCAAGAGAGCATTGCATTTTGATAAAGTGATGGGTTTGCTGGAATCACAAGCAGTTCTGTCTTGGCAAGGTTGAGTTGCAGGTGATGGTCCATCATCCAGGAAGAAATGTCTGTTAGACAAGCTGAGATGCGAATAGCTACCGTGGGATCATCAGGATGGAATGAGAGTAGAGTTGAGTGTCATCAGCACAGCAGTGATATGAAAAGCCATGTTTCTGAATGAGAAAGCCTAGTGATGCCATGTAGACAAAGAAGAGAAGCGGTCCAAGAACTGAGCCCTGAGGCACCCCAGTAGTTAGATACCTTGAAGGACCAATCTGAGAGATAAGACTCAAACCACAGATGTGCGGTTCCTTGAGATGCCCTTTGCCAATACTGTTGACAGGAGATACTGGTGGTTCTCTGTATCAATAGCAGAGGACAGATCCTGCAAGACAAGTGTTGAAGGTTTGTAATCCTCTCTTGTTGGCTTCAACAACTGAGAGCAAGACTCGGACAAATGTCCACTTCTGAAACCAGACTGGCTGCTGTCGAGGAGGTTGTTCTGTGTGAGAAAGGCAGAGACTTGGTGGAAAACAATTCATTCAAGAGTTGCAATGAAGGGTAGAAGAGAAACCAGTCTGTAGTTCTTTAGAAGATTTAGGTTAAGGGTTGGTTTCTTAAGAAGTGTGGTTATACGAGCATGTTTAAATGTTGAGGGTAATATATATATATGTAGGGGACAAGGCACAGATAGCTGTGCATTAAATTATTTGCTGTGCACCGCTTCTGTTTTAGAGCCAGTGTTCTGGAAAGGAAACTGGAGTCAGTATGAAGCCTACTAGATGCATTTAATAAACACGTAAGGTTTTTAAAGCACAGCGAGCAGCCGCTTGAGTAAACATCATTATTACATTGTTCCATGAGGTGAAGATCATGAATTCTGGAATTTTAAACACAGAATACCTTGATCTACAGTCGGTAGTCAAACGCTTCCCAGAATAGATGCCAATAAACACAGAGTTAGAGACTTAAAGCTAGAAACAATTAAAATGTCAGTTTGTTTAAGAATCATCATTACTGTTCAAGCTACATATTAATAATGATTCATCTGACCGTGTGATGTTTACATACTTCACAGAGCTAGAGAGACGTCAAGACACGAGAGACACACCAGAAGACACAGCAGACAGGACAGATAATAAAATAAAATAAAATAAAATAAAATAAAACAAACATGTTTTTTTTAATAATAATAAAATAATAAAATAAAATGTCAAAAGATGAGAAACACCAGAACATATAACAGGCAGGACAAAAAATAAAATAAAAAATAAAATATTTTTAATAAAATAATAAAATGTTAAATGATGAGAGACATGCCAGAACAGGCAAGAGAGAAAAAAAATATTTAAAATAAAATAAAAATGCAACAGGCAGGACATATTTTTTTAAATAAATAAAAATAAATAATTTCTTTAAAAAAAATGTTAAAGGATGAGAGACACAAGAACACACAACATAGAACAAAAAACATATAAAAAAATGACACAACATAAAATAAATTGTTAAAAAATGATACACACATCAGAACATGCTACAGGAAGGATAGAAAAAATATTTAAAAAAAATAAATAAAATAAAATAAAAAAATTATAAAATAAAATGTTAAAGGATGAGAGACGCAACAGAAAGGACAAAAGAAAAAAAACATTAAAAACAAAATAAAATAATAGAATAAAATGTTAAAGGATAAGAGACACATCAGAACATGCAGGAGACAGGACAGAAAAAAAGGTTATTATTATTCGGAAGTCTTTATATGCTCAGATATTCAGACACATGTTCTCCTGAAGCCACCTGTTAGTCATTAAAGCTCGTCCAGTGAGCAGACAGAGATGACAGAGGCTCCGCCCCCTCATGTTTGATATGTTAATCAGGAGCGAGGAAAGGCGCCGGGGGTCCGTGCGGCGGATGCTTCTCAACACATGACACAAATTAGCTTCGGTGTGTGACCTCCACTGATTCCACATTGATTGTGTTTTCAGGAGAGCTGCGCTGCTGATAGACGCCTTTCCACACACCATTTCTGTATTATCTACATGTGTCTGACACAAACACACACAAGCACTTCATTTCCATAATACGTGCACAGATCAAAACACACATACACACGCTTTCCCAAACGCTGACAGATTCCCTCACCTCTCCCAACAGACTCAGACCTGGAGGGGAAAATAAAGAACTAAAAATAAATGTTTCATTTCTATTTATAAAAATAATTGATAAATATACATTAATAATATTTATAAAAATAAATAACAAATATAAATACATATTTTATAAATAAATAATATTTTGATGAATAATCAGTGATTTCAGCTATATTACACACAGAAATGCAACAAGAGAGACTATCCTATATAACTTCATTAATTGTAATTAATCCAAAATATATTTGATACATAAATTAAATGAATAATTTATATTAATAATTGCATATATTATTAGCTTTCCATTTAATATTTTTATTACATTTTATTTTACATTTTATTACTCTTTTCAATTTCATTCTGCTTTCAGTTTTTGATTGTTTTTTTTATTTTATATATTTTTTATTCATATAAAATATGTCTTTATGTCTTAAATGTTACTTACTTTTTTTGACTATTTTTTATTTATATATAAATATATTTTACACATAGATATCTGTATGCATAAATATATAAATATATTTATATGTGTAATGTATATTCAAGAAATTAATTTTAATTGATTTTAAATGTTTTATGTATGCATATACTGCATGCATATAGGTTAAAATTCACTTTCATGTCTGAAAAACCATTGCAGGCTTGTATTAATGAATCATTAATGCTCACAGCCGCTCTATCGATCTCGTCCCAACACACCTGACGCTCTCTGTATTGCTCTGTATTGCTCTGTCAGGACATCGACTCAAGTCGCTCTGTGTTTCCTGGAGGCCGGTTTCTCAGAAGGCTGACTCAGAACGTGTAAACACACACATAAATGATGGATCTGCATCTGTGTCGCTTGTGTTTAGCAATTCTTTTAGAAGTTACATCGTCCTGCCAAGACCATAGAGCTCCAGCATCTATTCATCATTTCACAGTCACTTAAGGAGATATTAAAACAAAAATAAAAGGCTAAATATTAAAGGCAAAAATAAATAAATATAAATAATGGAATAGAAATAATAACTATACGCACTCAGAAAAATTCAAATTCATTCCAAATAAATTCAAAAATAAAACTGTATAATAATTGTGTTAACAGCAGCGTTACTTTAGTATCACTGAGAAACTATCATAGTTTCAATTCTCTTTTTTTTCTGATTTCATTTAAATTTTAATTTAAGTTTTAGAAATTTTGTTTTGTGTTTTTGTCATTTTTATTAATTTTAAAACTTGTCTATATCGTTTTTAAATATTTTGTTTATATATATATATTTTTTTATAAATAAAATAAAATAATGTAATAAATAAATAATATAAATAAATGATCAAATAAAATAAAAAATGTACAAAATATTAAAAATATAAATAAATAATAAAATAAGATAACCCTGCAAGATAACATGACTGACTTTCCTTCTGTTTATCATGCAGGTTATAAGTAACAAATTCAGTTTTTATTATTGATACTTTTTGATACATTTTAATTTGCCATTTTAATGATTTAATTAATTATTAGTAGGTGTTCTATTCTGATATTTTATTTACTTTTATTTTAAAATTAATTTTCCTTTTCAGTGATTTAATTAATTATTAGTAAGTGTTTTATTTTGATCACTCGTTTTTTATTTTAAAATTATTTCTTTTATTTATTTGACATGGCAATTTTGTTCTTTTGAACACATAGGATGGAAAAAGTGCAAGTTTTTTATCCGATACTCCAGTTTTTCCACACGTTTATCTCAAAACTGGATGGAAACAA
>NW_020526268.1:30000-55000 GCF_003368295.1 Carassius auratus | reverse complement strand
AATATAAAAAACAAACCATTCAAAATTATAATACAAACTATAATAGAATATTAATGATACTAAAATATCTACTCAATCTATTGTGTTAATTTAGTATTATAAAAATAGTGCTATATTTTTTTTTTTACTATTTTGAATGTATTTAAAAATATATATATTGTATATATATATATATATATATACATATATATATATATATATATATATATATATATATATATATATATATATATAAAATATATATTATTTATTTTTACACACACACACACACACACACACATATATATATATATATATATATATATATATATATATATATATATATATATATATATATATATATATATATATATATATCTTTTTTTTTTTTTTTTATTTAAAGTTTTTTTTATGGTTTTAGCTGAAAACTTTTTTTTTTATACATTTTTATTTCAGTTAAAGTTGATTTTATTTCATTTTTTTTTTTAGGTTATATTTATCTATAATAACCCTGGGATTCAGAATCAGCTCATAGTGCATCAGTAACATTGGTGTCAAAGGCTGTTTCTTTCTGCATTGTTCCAGACTGAGATCTTGATCAGACCGTCTCTCAGGACATCTAGTGCTTTCTGTCAGTACTGCAGGATTGTTAGGAAGCAGCGCTCACATGCAGTTTCTCCAGCTCCTCTTTAAACTCTCTCTTCAGCTGCAGGAGAGCGGCCTGGTGCTCTGAAACACACACAACAACATTGAGAGAGAGAAAACACACACCACTGCAACACGACATCACGACACCCAGCAGAGCAACACAAGACTCACCGGCTTCAGTGTAGCGCAGGCCCACCTTCTCCTCTCCATCCTCTTTGGGTGGAGGCCAGACGGCCTGCAGACGGCCAGGGGTTCGGTCCTCACCGTCAGACGGAGACGTGACCTCAGACTGAGCACAGACAGAAGATCAAAAACTCACATTAAACTAAGTCAAACTGGAAGAGAGAGAATCTCCAGCAAAACATCTGATCATCTGTGCTGATTTTCACCAAAATTCAATACAGTAAAATACTGTTTTATAAATAAAAATAGTTCCCTGGGAATCGAACCCACAACCTTGCGCTGCTAAAGCAATGCCCTACCACTTGAGAAAAAATTTCCATGATTAAAAAATGAATATGGGTAATAAAATACTGTCACTGGTTGCTCGTGTTATTTCATGATGCACTAACTAATATTAACACATAAGACTTTTGATGTAAAAATGTACTGATAAATGTTGAAATAAACATTAATAATAACTAAATACTTTAACTATGGTACTAGAAAAGTTTTGTAATTTTTTATAGAATTTATTTCACTAATTATCTTAACAACAGCATGAAGTTAAAGTTTTCTGTGCATTAAATAAATTATCATGTTGATTGTGGATTAATAAATCTGTATGAGTGGTACTCAATATAAAAATAATTAAATGAAAAATAAAAATGATTTAAAAAATTAGTAGCATTTCTATTTTTATAACGGCAAAATGCAAAATGTTCATTGCCTGTAAAAAAAAATATGAATTCATTTAATTTTTAACTTATTTATTGACAGTAACTTATTTCAGTTAAATTCACTGATGTGTAAAAAAAAGTTAAAACTATATATTTTTAGTATATTTCTATTTTTATTAACATTTGTTTGGACTCTTGAAATCAAATGAAACAGAAAAACATTAATAATAATGGCAAATAATAAATAAATAAATAATATTTATATTTTTTTCAGGGACAAAAAAATAAATAAATTTGAAAACTTGAATAAATTCTCTGACGTGTGAAGCGGTGGACCCTTAAAATCAGATAAAAACAGAGAAATAGAAATAACTACTGCAAGTATGATGCTATGAATGACTCATACTCTGATTGTATTGGCCTGAATGAAGAGGGTTTAAATAAAGAAGGATCTTGTGGATAAATCATCTGTAACACATACTTCCTCCTCTGTAGGACTCTTGGAGTCAGCGACCAGAGCTTTACTCAGCTGTCTCTCAAAGATGGACCTCAGCAGATCTTTATCGTTCTTCTTCTTCCTCCGGACGGCGTCCAGGTCCAGCGCTGCCTCCACAGGATCCTTCTTCACGGGGTTGGAGCTGAATAATCTGGATTTTACAGCATCGAATGACGAATCTGCGCTGGGATCCGGAGAGTGGGATTTATCCTCGTTCTGTTGGACCTTCTGCAACAGACCGGTGATTTCAGACAGACTTCTGACTTGGGTTTTCTTTTTAGCTTGTTGGAGTTTGGCTTTGTTGACGTGTTGATTGAGGCTCAGCAGCGATCGATCCGAATCTCGCTGTTTGATTTCCGAAAGCGTGTCCCTCTCGTCTCCGAGCGCTCCTTTCTTCAGCACTCGTATCCCGCTGAACAGAGCCGGCAGCTGGTGTCTGTTGTCCTGTTTGGAGTCTTTTATCGGAGAAGAGAGATCTGGGGAGGGTAAAACAGAAGCTGGACTCTTTTGGGAATCGGTCGGAGATGTTGGATCTGCTCCGGAATTCTGTTCTTGGTTTGAGTCATCTGAAACCAAAGCAGCATCCTCAATGTGATGTGACTCAGAATCAGGTTTGAGAGGAGGAACTAAACTTCTGTTCAGTAATTCTGAGGCTGAATCGACTTTATGAACGCTCCGAGATGCCACTTCTTTTCTGGAATCGTCGGAGAAACGAGAGAAATCCAGCGAGCGGTTGAGTTTCGCGTATGGACCTGTCCGGCTCAGAATCGAAACGTCTTTAAGCGATCTCTCCACGAGACTCTCGGCTTTGACAACGAACGGCTCGAGTCTTTCCGTAGATCCTTCATGATCCCTGTCAACAACAAGAAGATTTAAAGCTGCGTTTTACACTCACAATTACCGAAAATCACACCGCAGAAAAAACATTCCTTGTTTTCCAGAACAATTATCTAAAGATTCTGAATCAAGATACTGTACTGTACAAGAGACTGAGGGAAAAAAGCATCCAAATACAGTGCGTTTTTGCTTAAAACAAGAAAGAAAAAATGTCCACAGGGGTATGATAATCCTCAATAGTCTGCAAATAAGGATCTATAAATAATAAATAGTATGCAAACAAAAATGTATTAATAATACAGTATATAACAGAATTAATCTTGTTTCCACTTTGATTTAACACTAATTATTGTGTGCAATTTTCCTTTTTCCTGAAAATGCAAGTTAGCGTTAAAGTATTGCACTAAAACGTACAACTTCCACTGACTTCCACACTTGTTTTATTAATATTTTTTCAGACATGCTAGTTACTTGCTAATCATGCTAGTAACATGTTAGCGACATGCTAGTAACTTGCTAATTATGCTTGAAACATGCTAGCGACATGCTATTAACTTGCTAATAATGCTAAAAACATTTTAGCTACGTGCTAGTAACTTGCTAATAATGCTAAAGCATTTTAGCGACGTGCTAGTAACTTGCTAATAATGCTACAAATATTTTAGCAACGTGCTATTAACTTGCTAATAATGCTAAAAACATTTTAGCGACGTGCTAGTAACTTGCCACATGTCACTTGTTAGTAAATTGCTAATCATGCTACCTGCATGATAGTTACTTGCTAATTATGCAAGCATGTTAATCATTCTAGAAACATGTTAGCAAAACGTTAGTAACTAGGTAATCATGTTAGTATCATGCTAGTAACATGCTAATCATTCTAGAAACATACTATCGACATGCTAGTAACATGCTAATAATGCTAGAAACATGCTTGTCATTCACTAAAGATGCTAGAAACATGCTAGTTATTTGATAATCATGCTAGCAACATGCTAGTCACTTGCTTATCATGCAAACAACAGGGTAGTCACTTGCTAATAATGTTAACAACATGCTAGTTACTTATTAATCATGCTAGTAACATTGTTTTATGGTTTTTCATTTTTCGTTATGCTATTTTATCTCCAAATCTTTGATTCAATATATATTCTTTCAAAAAGCACAGGTTTGGGACTTCCTCCAGGAACTGATTGATCGTAGGCACAAACTGAGGCGAATGAGCTCATATCAATGAACCGTTTGATCAACCAGATCCAAAAAGAAGCACAAAACATGTGCTAACCAGAAGACACACAGAATACGGCATAACGAAAAATATACGACCAACTTTTAAAAAGCCATTTTGAACAAGGAAGACCACATTTTCAGCACAGCACAAGGGTTAAGTTTATGTTTATTAAGATATTTTTCTTGTTTTTAGCAAAAACAGTTTTTTTTTTTTTTACTTTTTTTCAGGAAACACGAATTATCATCATTAGGGGTTTTTACACGACTGAAAACTTTTGAAAACATTAAACATTTTTACTACTATCGTCTTCATGTAGATTAAAAGTGGATAAGTGAAAACGGTGAGGTCATGCCTGTGTTTGTTTCTTCACATGTTTCTTTACAAAGTGACATCGCCATCTACTGGCCTGACATCAGAAATACAGTTTTTGAGCTTTTTTTTTTTTTATCTGAACAGTTTCCATAACTTATTTTGCTATTTCTGTGCTGCTACTTCGATGCGATCTGTACTCTATAAAGCCCTATAGAAATAAAGTTGTCATTTTGCTTCAAACTAATGTATCTTGATTTAAGAATCACATTTTTTTTTACTGGAAAACAAGGAAAAAAGTATTTTTTGCAGTGTGGTAGTTCCCCTTAGGCGACCTTGTCACCTGACCTTTCCTGAACGCTTGTCGTGTCTTCCTCATCGTCGATGTATGTCTCCACCCTGGTCACCTGCACCACACACGGATCAGAGGACTCCAGATCCACATTTTCCTCCAAACCACCTCCAGATTTCAGGCTCAAAGGATCCACTGCTCCAATATGACCATTAGCATCTTCCTCAGGCAATGTTCGGAATGATGTCAACACAGCCGGCATCTGATCTGACTCGAGGAACCTCAAAGAGCTCCTAGTGTGGTCTGGATCCATAATCCTGTTTGCATTGAATCCTATGAAGTATAATCCAATAGCTGCATAGTTGTTGTGGTTTTACTTCAACCTGCATGCACTCTAGTTTCACAGACTGGAGAAAACAAAAGGTTTTTGTGCATGAAAATCCCCGGGCTTCACTCTCTCACACACACACACACACACACACACACTCCAGTTCTAATGAGCTGTGAGCCACTAAAACGTTTGGAAAAACTTTAGTTCCATGCAGTTCCAGTGTGATTCTCAAACGAAAACAGAGTCTGAAGTGCCTCAGTGTTGCTCTAGTCCAGTGAAAGGAAACTCACAGAACCAGTGGATACGACTTCCTATAAACATTTCCATAGTGTTTTTTTTCTGGAATGTGGCAGCACGGCATTTCCTGCTCCGGCGGAGTCTGTGAAGGCTTGAGTATCTCCTGGAGAACGTTCAGCGCTGTCTTTGGAGAGGAGGGGTCATGCAGGTCTGATTACCTTTCTCTCTAACCACTCCCCGGTCTCTGATCTGCTGTGAACCTGGCTGAGATTCACCTGCGAGTGTCCGGTTACACGAGCGCAGGAACTGGAAATGTGAGGCTGGGATTCAATCTCTCTCTCTCCCTGGAATCTCCTGCAGGGTCAGGTGAAGTGGGCGGAGCTACACTATTACAACAGGGGCTTAATCAGTCACTGGCCACGCCTCTCTGTTGCTATAGCGCTAACCTGCAGTGCTTGAATACAAAATCAGTGACCGTCTGCAAACTTCCTTGTACAACCTCCAGTGGTGTGAGACTGATTATAGTTATTCATTTTATTATTTTTTTTATTTTTATATTTTTTTGGGGGGGAGGAGGGTATAATGCATATGGAATACAATAAAAATATATAAAATATATATTTAAAATCTATAAAAATATATATTTAAAATCTATAAAAAATATATATATTTAAAATCTATAAAAAATATATTTAAAATCTATAAAAAAATATACATATTTTATTTTTTATAAAAATATAAAATACTATAAGTATTTTACATTTTTATGGAATATTAATATAACATTATTTAATAATTAAAAATAATAAAATGCAATAATATGCATAGAATGTAATCAAAAATAAATAATATAAATAAATAAATAATATAAATAAAAATCTTATAAAATATATAGAATAAAAATATAAAAATCTATACGTATTTTATCTATTTGCATAATGTTATTATAACATTAACATAATTCTTACAAATTTTTTAAATAACACAAAAATACCATCAGAATATAAGTATACATGTTTCTATCATTTTTCTTTAACATTCAAACATATAATAAAATCTCATAAACGTGTCTTTATCAGGTCTGCTGGTGTTTCTCTGAACACATTCCGCTCTGGTCGTCACGGTGATCTGGTAAAGATGCCACAAAAGTTCACGGTCTGTTTGTTTGTTCCAGGATGAAAGGAAATTCTTCCCAAAGAAAAGTGTCTTAATGAAACAACCGCAACATGTGGCAAAGATCGGTTCAGAGCTGAAACTAGTCCTTCTACCAAAACCAGAAAATGCAGCCATATGCAGATTTAACAGCTGAATTAGTTCTGTGGGCCTCTTCTGAGCTCTTCTTATGTAAGAGAACCAGCGCTTAACTCATAAGAACAAGAAACAATGTAAATCGTGTTTACTGTACATCAAGTTCAGGTAGAAAAAGTGTCGTTTATTTAAAGTGCATTTTTATCATGGTTTCAGTTAGTGTAAAACCATATAACACTCCCAATAAAAATAAAATAAAAAATCCAATAGTGTTTTTCGCTTGACACCAGAGTGTTAACGTGCAAAACATTAAACATAAAAATGAAGAAAAGGACATCATAACAAGCTGTCTTTATTTACAGTAAGCAGACTAAATTAAACACAAACAAATATTTTTCGTTTTATCTTGAACTTATCTTCTAAGCGAATATTATGCTTTCATATTTTAATAATTTTTTATTCTTTGCTCTTATTGTTATTTATATTTTTCATGCATACTATTTTTATTATTTACGTCTGTTGTGATAAATATTTTTACATAAATCATTTTGAATATCCATTGTGTATATTATGTATAGCTATATAAATAAACTTACCCAACCTATTATAACCATTTTATCTTTTTATGGTGAAATAATTAATAAATAAATAAATACATACTTTTTTTTTTTTGCTTTAAAGGATTGTTTTTTGTCTTTGGGAAAAATAAAATGAATAGAGTCCGACTCAAGTCTATAAATAACACATCAGGGAAAGTTCCTGTCTATTGTCAATGCTACTGAGAACAACAATGATAAACTACTGGAGTAAAAGCAGTTAGTTTAACCTGTAAGACCAGATAACAGAACATAACAGGAGCGTCACGGGTGTGTCAGTATGCTGAAACTTCACTGAAACTAACTGATGTGAAATACACACACACACACACACATACACACACACACACACACACACCCACGTAAACCCAGCTAACAGGGAATGTTCTCAGAATAGTATTAATTCCGTTAACGGAAAGTAAATTAAATTAAATTTAAATTTTATTAGTTTAACTATTATACAACATGATGAAAATGTAATGAAAAATGCTTAAAAAACTTAAATGCTCAGACATTTAGTCGACTAAAACTTAACAAAAACAGGAAAAGTTTGACTAAATATGATAATAATAGCTAAAAAGTACATTTGACCCCAGGACTAATACTAATTTAAAACTGTCTTGACCAAATCAAGACTACTCAGAGGGTTCTTCTAAAGTTATGAACAAATGTTCCTCTAGTAATGTCATTAGTATGTTGATTAAAAGTTATTTGGTCTTTAATAATGTTCTCAAATTCACCAATCAAGGAACGTTTTTCCTGAAACATTTTAGTTGGATGTTTCAAAAAGTTCTGAGGGTAACGTTAAAAAGTAACGTAATATTTGCATAGTTACAAAGCAGAACGTTCACAAAACCAAAAAACAATGAAGGTTCAGAGAACTTGTAGAAAGTACAGTTTTATAATGTAATGGGAACATCATAAAAACGTGAGTGGAACATATTTTAGTCTATATGAACTATATAAGCACATTTTCTCAGAGCAGTTTTTAAAGTTATTTACATGTTGTGCTGCTGAATCAGTCAGATGTGACCTCTGAAAAACAAATGAGTCTCTAGCGTCTCACTGAGCTGAGAAATCTGGATTTGCTGACGTGCACATTAGCCTCTTATACATTCCTGTGTATCTTAATATTTAAGACTACGGTATACTTTCATGCACATTACCATTGTACCAACTCACAAACTCCCTGCAATTCCCTCACGAACCACCAGGGTTCACGAACCCCACTTTGGGGAAACTCTGCTCAATGTAATCGTGTATGTGACGAATAAAGTTCTTGAATCTTGAATCTTGGACCTGAAAGACTTCTTAAAGAAAGCCTGTGTGTGTGTGTGTGTGTGTGTGTGTGTGAGCTTTAGTCCACAAGTCCAGAGGAACTATGAGTTCATGAACACACAAGCAAACTGTTATATCTGTCAAGTTATTCAGTCTGTGTCTGTGCTTGTCATCATTTAGGAGATAAAAATTCACAGAATGTGCACAGATCAGCAACAAAACCTGACAAAAACTAAATAAGAACTATGAAAAAGTCAGAATTATGAGATATAACTACAATTATGAGACAAAAAGCCAGAATTCCGAAAAAGAGTCAGAATTATGAGATATAAACTACAATTATGAGACATGAAGCCAGAATTCTGAAAAAGGGTCAGAATTATGAGATATAAACTACAATTATGAGACATGAAGCCAGAATTCAGGAAAAGAGTCAGAATTATGAGATATAAACTACAATTATGAGACAAAAAGCCAGAATTCAGAAAAAGAGTCAGAATAGTGAGATATAAACTACAATTATGAGACATGAAGCCAGAATTCAGGAAAAGAGTCAGAATTATGAGATATAAACTACAATTATGAGACAAAAAGCCAGAATTCAGAAAAAGAGTCAGAATTATGAGATATAAACTACAATTATGAGACAAAAAGCCAGAATTCAGAAAAAGAGACAGAATTATGAGATATAAACTACAATTATGAGACATGAAGCCAGAATTCAGGAAAAGAGTCAGAATTATGAGATATAAACTACAATTATGAGACATGAAGCCAGAATTCAGAAAAAGAGTCAGAATTATGAGATATAAACTACAATTATGAAACAAAAAGCCAGAATTCAGAAAAAGAGTCAGAATTATGAGATATAAACTACAATTATGAGACATGAAGCCAGAATTCAGGAAAAGAGTCAGAATTATGAGATATAAACTACAATTATGAGACATGAAGCCAGAATTCAGGAAAAGAGTCAGAATTATGAGATATAAACTACAATTATGAGACATGAAGCCAGAATTCAGAAAAAGAGTCAGAATTATGAGATATAAACTACAATTATGAGACAAAAAGCCAGAATTCAGAAAAAGAGTCAGAATTATGAGATATAAACTACAATTATGAGACAAAAAGCCAGAATTCAGAAAAAGAGTCAGAATTATGAGATATAAACTACAATTATGAGACATGAAGCCAGAATTCAGGAAAAGAGTCAGAATTATGAGATATAAACTACAATTATGAGACATGAAGCCAGAATTCAGAAAAAGAGTCAGAATTATGAGATATAAACTACAATTATGAGACAAAAAGCCAGAATTCAGAAAAAGAGTCAGAATTATGAGATATAAACTACAATTATGAGACATGAAGCCAGAATTCAGGAAAAGAGTCAGAATTATGAGATATAAACTACAATTATGAGACATGAAGCCAGAATTCAGGAAAAGAGTCAGAATTATGAGATATAAACTACAATTATGAGACATGAAGCCAGAATTCAGAAAAAGAGTCAGAATTATGAGATATAAACTACAATTATGAGACAAAAAGCCAGAATTCAGAAAAAGAGTCAGAATTATGAGATATAAACTACAATTATGAGACATGAAGCCAGAATTCATAAAAAAGTCACAATTCTGAGATATAAACTACAATTATGAGACATGAAGCCAAAATTCAGAAAAAGAGTCAGAATTATGAGACATAAACTACAATTATGAGAAATGAAGCCAGAATTTCAGAAAAGAGTAAGAATTATGAGATATAAACTACAATTATGAGACATGAAGCCAGAATTCAGAAAAAGAGTCAGAATTATGAGATATAAACTACAATTATGAGACATGAAGCCAGAATTCAGAAAAAGAGTCAGAATTATGAGATATAAACTACAATTATGAGACATGAAGCCAAAATTCAGAAAAAGAGTCAGAATTATGAGACATAAACTACAATTATGAGACATGAAGCCAGAATTTCAGAAAAGATTAAGAATTATGAGATATAAACTACAATTATGAGACAAAAAGCCAGAATTCTGAAAAAGAGTCAGAATTATGAGATATAAACTACAATTATGAGACAAAAAGCCAGAATTCTGAAAAAGAGTCAGAATTATGAGATATAAACTACAATTATGAGACATGAAGCCAGAATTCAGGAAAAGAGTCAGAATTATGAGATATAAACTACAATTATGAGACATGAAGCCAGAATTCACAGAAAAGTCAGAATTATGAGACATAAACTACAATTATGAGACATAAAACCAGAATTCTGAAAAAGAGTCAGAATTATGAGATATAAACTACAATTATGAGACATGAAGCCAGAATTCAGAAAAAGAGTCAGAATTATGAGATATAAACTACAATTATGAGACAAAAAGCCAGAATTCAGAAAAAGAGTCAGAATTATGAGATATAAACTACAATTATGAGACAAAAAGCCAGAATTCAGAAAAAGAGTCAGAATTATGAGATATAAACTACAATTATGAGACAAAAAGCCAGAATTCAGGAAAAGAGTCAGAATTATGAGACATAAACTACAATTATGAGACATGAAGCCAGAATTCATAAAAAAGTCACAATTATGAGATATAAACTACAATTATGAGACATGAAGCCAGAATTCAGAAAAAGAGTCAGAATTATGAGACATAAACTACAATTATGAGACATGAAGCCAGAATTCAGAAAAGAGTCAGAATTATGAGATATAAACTACAATTATGAGACAAAAAGCCAGAATTCAGGAAAAGAGTCAGAATTATGAGATATAAACTACAATTATGAGACATGAAGCCAGAATTCATAAAAAAGTCACAATTATGAGATATAAACTACAATTATGAGACATGAAGCCAGAATTCAGAAAAAGAGTCAGAATTATGAGACATAAACTACAATTATGAGACATGAAGCCAGAATTCAGAAAAGAGTAAGAATTATGAGATATAAACTACAATTATGAGACATGAAGCCAGAATTCAGAAAAGAGTAAGAATTATGAGACATAAACTACAATTATGAGACATGAAGCCAGAATTCAGAAAAAGAGTCAGAATTATGAGACATAAAGCCAGAATTCAGAAAAAAGTCAGAATTATGAGATATAAATTATAATTGTGAGAAATAAAGCCAGAATTCAAAGAAAAATTCAGTTATGTGAGATTGCAATTACTTTTTCTATTTTTATTTTTTAAACCCTTAAGCTTCTAACTGAATTATCATCAAGAATAAACACTATTATATGTTCATCACAGAGCTGACTGACTCACTGTTATTCCGAGTTTGGGATTATACGGAGTGTCTCCGATGATGTCATCCTCTGGTGGTGTGATTCTCAGGAAGTCCAGGTGATCCGGTCTGCTGAGACGACGCAATGCCTCCTGGGTAACAGATTCATCCGCATCCAGCATCCAGATGTCCTCCGTCCGCAACAGAGAGTTTTCTGCAAGAAAAATGATTAAACATTAACGTTAGGAATTCTTGAATGAAGTCACTGCTTTAATGATAACAGCAATAATTAGAGCAAAAAGTGATTGTGTGCCAGGACGTCTAAAATATATTTGTCTTACAAAATACATGACAAGAAATGAAGTTAGTAACATAATCTATTAAGTTACACATTTTAGGTAATATAATCAGACTACTTTTAGATGACTGTTGACCGAACTCAGATGGACTGCTTTTCACATGAATTTAAATAGGATAATCTTGTACCATATTGATATAAAAATACAAAGAGTAAGAAAATATATTCTATTTCCAAAATATATTGCATTCCATCAACAACATGAAGTGCATTAAACATTATATTAAGTCACATTTTCCCACACTGGGTGTGTGTGAGTTTTATAAAAAAGCTCCTGCTATTATCTTCCAGAACTACTGATGGGCCACAGCACAGAAAAGAGTTGGAGAAATTATGAGGGAAGTAGTATCTAAATTCACACAAATTTCCTGTGTGTGTGGCATTAAAAGCACTACAAATCATGTGAATGAAGGCTGCGGTAATTAATCACATCTCATTATGATAATGCATCTGCAGCTGGACCTCCAAACGCTGACTAAACACCTGGTTCTGTTCCAAATGCACAGTCAGATTGATTGCATCTCTCTTAGGCTCAAGCTCATGAAATTAAGATGCTCAAAACAGATCGACTCCAGCTGCACTTCTGCTGCAATACCATAGTAAAATCACAGTGAACCAGAAGCACTGTTTTCATCTGTGTGAATCAAGCACTCAACTAATGAACTCATCAAAAATCAGAAATGAAACAGCGCCACCATGTGAACACAACACAACTTCTCAGTAATTATAATGATCAACTATTTAGATCCATGTAAAGCAGATCTCAGTCTATTACTGTAAACCCACAGGGAATCAAATGCTTATAACCAATCTTATTTTACTATCAGTGTCATATTATTATATGTTTACACCATTATATTTAATTAATATTTTGAATTAGCTTTTATTTTTATTTTTTATTTCCATTATAACTTTAGTTTTTGTCATTTTTATTAGTTATTTATTTATTAATATTTATTAGTGTCTATATGGGTTTCATTACTTTTTATTTAGTTTTTTTATTATTTAATTTTAGTCATTTTAATACATATTAGTTAACTATAATAACTGATTCCTATGAGACAGAGTTGCTCTTCCTCCAGGGGGCGCCGCTGGCTATTGAGACGCATACAGATATCAGTCTGAATGTGCTGTTTGAGACTTTTGTACAGTATACAGCAGTTTAACTAAACTAAATGTAAATGTTTTAATCAGTTCGATCAAAAGATTTGCATCTGACGTACTAATGCAGTCTCTGTAGGCCAGACCGGGGCAAGTTGTCACACTTTTAAAACAGCTTCTCTATGTCTGTTCGTGTGACGGAGGGGAAGGGAGATCAGAGTAGAGTGTGTTAATAGAGCAGCTGTCAGATAGACAGTATGTGTGTGTGTGTGTGTGTGTGTGTGTGTTTAAAGCCTCAGGCTGATTCACTGTGAATGAACGGAGTGGTTCAATACGTCTGTTCTGATGCTGCCCTGATAATATGAGCTTGTAATAGAGATTATATTACTAGAGCTCTCCTGTTTTTGTGCCAAGCTGATTTTGAATTCAAAACATATGATTTAAAATAATTAAGTGACCGCTGTAGAAGTTTACCCAACGATTATGACTAATATACTAACAGTCAATCATAATTCATCATTATAATTATTGTTATAGTGTGAATGGTCTCATCTGTGAGACTGTAAATCCGGTCGAATGAGATGATACAGAAGCTGAATCTAAAGACCTAAAAACAATGCACTTCATTTTAGTAACTTCACCTCGGGATATTTCTCATGAACTACCTCAAAACAAATAAAAATCATGCAACTCAATAGTTCGAGTACGGAGCTAAAAATGAATTCGATTGGATAGTATTGAGATCTCGAGGAGATGTGTGTGAGATTACTGGGGTTTGTTTTGTGTAAAGTGTGTTCATCCCATAGGTGTAATGGTTTTTATTCTGTAGAAACTGTATATTCTATGTCCCTTCACCAACCCTACACCTAACCCTAACCCTCACAGGAAACTTTGTGCATTTTTACTTTCTCAAAAAAACTCATTCTGTATGATTTATAAGTGTTTTGAAAAATGGGGACATGGGTTATGTCCTCATAAGTCACCCTCTCCTTGTAATACCTGTGTCATACCCATGTCATTATACAGAGTTGTGTCCTGATATGACAGACACACACACACACACACACACGCACGTCAGGAGTGCTGTGTTTGCTGCCGAATGCCAGACATGCAAAGCACGCAAGAAGCGCAGAGGATCTTCATTGTCTCTGTGTGTGTTTGTGTGTGTGTGTGTGTGTGTGTGTGTGTGTGTGTGTGTGTGTGATCAGTCTCACATGACCTCTGGACTGATTGCTTGATTTCATTACAGTGATGCTGAGCTGCTAGAACCAGTGCAGACCCAGCAACAGAGATCGCTCTCACAACGCTTTCTTAAACATTAGAACAAAACGTTCTTAAAGCAGTAGTTCACTTCCAGAATAAAAATCTCCTGATAGTTTACTCACTCACCCAAGATATCATCCAAGATGTTCATGTCTTTCTTTCTTTCCTCATTCACAAAGAAATGAAGGATTTTGTGTGAAAATCTAATTAGTAGAATGTTGTAAGAAATATTTTAAATAAAGTTCTACATACAAGAAGAATACATTTGAACATTCTCAGAATACAAACACTTTACTTGTGTTTTAGTCACAGTATTATTGTAAATGATGAAGTCCATGAAGGTTAATTCATAAAGCACTGAGTCACAATGATCAGGACTGATTCTTTACACGCTGGGGGTATTTATAGAGGTTTTATTGATTGATTAAATGAAATCTAGTGTAATGGAGTATAGAGTAACACAAGGGTTCAGCAACAACTCCTGCGAGTGTTCTTGAGTTCATCACAACGATCACATCTCACATGATCTCACTGAACAATGGAGAACGTCTTCATAGAGCAGAATGAATGACATCACACCTCCAGTTTAATAAGAAAATATATCTATCACAATTAACACTGGTTTTGTTGGTGCGATTTAAAATAGCACATATATATATATATATATATATATATATATAATATATATATATATATATATATATATATATATATATATATTGAGTTAAAAGACATTTGGGAACCACCCAGGAAACCCTAGTAAATGCATAGCACCTTAGCAACTACAATGCAACATCTTGGAAACCACCCAATCACCCTAGCGACTGCATAGCAACAGAATACTAAAAATCACCTTGGTGACCACATAGCATCAACCTGGCAACCACTGCATAGCAACATGCTCAAAATCATTTAGAAGGCCTTAGCAACACCCAGGAAACCACTCAATCACCCTAGCAACTGCACTGCAGCACTACAAACATGCAAACACTGCAGCAACAGTGTGCTGTAAATATTCAGAACACTTTAGCAACCATATGGAAACTACCTAATTGCCCTAGCAACTTTACACATCAGCAATCAAACAGCAACGCACGGGCAAATATTCAGTCACCCTAACAACTTGTATGCTAAACTACGAAATCAAGACAACCACACCCTAGCAACCACACAGAAGCATGCTAAAAACCTCTCAGTATGCCTTAAAAACCACAGAGCAACATCCTGGAAATCACTCACACAATTACACGCCCTAGAAACTGAGTAGAAGTATGATAAAAACACTCAGAATACCTAGCAACACCCTGGCAACCTCCCAAACACACTAACAAGCACATAACAGCATGCTAAAAACACTTTGAATACCTTGGCAACCACATAGCACAAACACCTTAGCAACCGCACAGCAGCATGGTACAAACTACTCCAGTCACCTAAGCAACCACACAGCAACACCCTAGCAACCGCACAGCAGCATGGTACAAACAACTCCGGACACCTTAGCAACCACATAGCAACACCCTAGCAACTGCACAGCACTGTACAAACTACTCCAGACACCTTAACAACAACGTAGCAACACCTTAGCAACCGCACAGCACTGTACAAACTATTACGGACACCTTAGCAACAACATAGCAACACCCAAGCAACCGCACAGCAGCATGGTAAAAACTACTCCCTTGGCAAACCCCCATAGCAACACCCTTGCAACCGCACAGCACTGTACAAACTACTCCGGACACCTTAGCAACCTCATAGCAACACCCTAGCAACCACACAGCACTGTACAAACTACTCCGGACACCTTAGCAACTACATAGCAACACCCTAGCAACCGCACAGCAGCATGGTACAAACTACTTCCGGACACCTTAGCAACCTCATAGCAACACCCTAGCAACCGCACAGCACTGTACAAACTACTCCGTACACCTTAGCAACTACTTAGCAACACCCTAGCAACCACACAGCACTGTACAAACTACTCCGGACACCTTAGCAACCTCATAGCAACACCCTAGCAACCGCACTGAACTGTACAAACTACACCGAACACCTTAGCAACCACATAGCAACAGAACAGCACAGTAAGCAAGCAGCAGTCACATTTTCTTTTGAAATTATAATAATATACTAATTTATGTTATTATTATTATGTAGTCATTATTAATATTTATAAATATAAACTATATCTCATTCTACTTGACTGACCTCTTATAAGCAGACGAGACACTGTATTTGTGACTCTGGAGCAGATTCTAGAGCAGACTTCACTGCTTCTACTCTTCCTCAAGCAGACGTGTCTAATATGCGATGATCAATCATACTATCTGCTGAATTTAGCCTTGAATTAGAGGAACATCACAGAAAGGGCAGACGCTTAACAGGAATTCTTTCTTTTCTCGTCAGTGCAGCCGTGAGATGCAGCTTACACGCTTCTGAAGTCCTGCTCCAGCAACAGAGCGCTTTAATCCTTCTAATGTTCGGGACTTCTGAAGCGCCCCAAACCAACAGATGAAGGTGCAGAGCAAATTATGTTCATGAGAGCGGCACCAGTGCTTGAACCCGAGAGCCGAAACACAAGGCTTTGATCTTACAGAGATCAGGACTGGATTCTTATCTCGGACTCTCTCACACACACACACACACAGAGAGA
The DNA here is from genome assembly GCF_003368295.1 of Carassius auratus. Lineage (NCBI taxonomy): Eukaryota > Metazoa > Chordata > Actinopteri > Cypriniformes > Cyprinidae > Carassius > Carassius auratus. Next base: position 38,053 of record NW_020526268.1, on the reverse strand, counting down.
GAGAGAGAAAGAGAGAGAGAGAGAATGTAATAATGGCTCTTTGGGAAAGAGGGCTGGGAGGCTGAAATTCTTGTCTTGAGTCACATGACAATCCTAAGAAATCAATATAAACCTGAACAACCGAGATTACTAGTTTGATTTCTCAAGCACATTTCCCAAATAAATGATTTGGTATAAAAACATTGTGGGAACGTTGTTTTGAAATGTTTGTAAAACATTGAAATGTCTCGTTTTCTTGTTGTGATTATGACGCGATCGAACGGTTGCAAAAGCATTTCTCACAAAGTTCTACTAACTTCGTTTTTACCCAAAATATGTTTTTTTTAAGTTATGTTTAAAATGTCCAGTTTTCTTGTCATGATTAGAATGTTATTTAACTTTGATTAGAAATTTCTTAAACATTTTATTCATTTTAGTTTTTACTCAAAATATAATGTTATTTGAACATTCATAATAAATATTCTAAAAGCGTTAAAATGTTCTTGTTCTTATAAGAACGTTATTTAAAAGCAAATGAAATTCTTCTAAAAAGTTCTACTAAAACATTTTTACACAAAATATAATATTATTGAACATTTAATTTTAATACTCTAAGAACATGCCCAGTTTTCTTGTCGCGATAAGAACTTTATTTAAAGGTTACAAAAACGTTTCTTAAACATTCTATTAAAAATATATAACTTTATTTGAATTGTAAGTTTTTATACTTTATATAAACATTAAAATGGCCACTTTTCTTATCATGATTATATTGTTATTTAAAGGTTACAAAAGCTTTTCTTACAACATTTTATTAATTTATTTTCACCCAAAATATAACGTTATTTGAACATTTATTTTTTATAACATCAAAATGCACATTTATGTTGCTGTGACTAAAACATTTATTTTATATAAACCCAACATATGTCTTTTGAACGTTTATTTTTATTTGTCGCGATACAAACAACGTTATTTAATAGTGACTAAAATGTTTCCTATATGTTTAATTATTTTTTTGCTATTTAAATGTTAAAAAAACGTTTCTTAGAACTTTCAAGTACAAATTACATCATAAAGACGTTCCGAAATTGTTTTTCGTAGGACAACGTATATAAAATCTTAATAAAGTAATTACATTAATGATGTTTTGTCCTTACATTTACATAACATCGGTGAAGTTTGCGAGAACATTTCTGTTAGCTGGGCTTCTTCTTTGGGATCCGTTTCCTACCTGAGGTCGATGTACTGGCTCCGTTCACGTTGAAATGATTGCTGAGGTTCAGGTCAAGACGTGTGACCGTCCGACGGTTCCCGTTTTTGTCGATGACCTCTGTGGCGACTTTGGGCTCGTCTCTCGAGGAGCGTTTATTTCCATCATCCTCAGGAAGCAACACAATCCGGTGGTTCATTTGGGGACTCGAAAGTTGAGAAGACAGAGGCGACAGGACAGGAGACATGCTTTGGAGACTGTTGGTTGGAGGATAAGACACGTTGAAGATCCCAGAGAGAGAGATGGATGTAGGGCTCTTGCTCCAGGGATGAAGCGTAGAGCTTCTAGAGTTGGCGTCAACGCAAGGCGAGAAGTTTGATTTGGTGTTCACCTGAGTAAAGAGCTTGATCTCTTCTTGTCCAACTTCCAAACTGGAATTGGATCCAGATTCCTGGTTGTCCTTGTTGTCGTCCCTTTGGTTAACTTCCAATCTTCCAATGGTTGATTGACCTTGTTGGTTCCCAATGGGCATTGGCTCCTGTAGCACACATCCAGGTTGGTTTCCCAGTGGTTCCTCGCACTCCGAAGTGAGTTGGTTATCAATCTCCGAAAGATCCATCTCAGACTCAAAAGAACGAGGCTCTTCCATAAAATCCCATCCGTCGTGAGCGATCTGGAAGTGTTCCTCCATTGGAAGAAGAGGCTCGCTTGAGACGCTGACATAAGACTCTGACCCTGAAGTATCCCGGCCCCGAAAAGAGATTGGCGTTCCGGGTGCTTTCGGGGGAAACTCAGACGCTCCACTTTGCACCTTCTTCTTCATCCTACTCTGCAAGAACTCTTCAGCGCTGTCCATCTTCTTAGAACCCAGCTTCTTCAGCTTACGAACTCTAAAAGCTGCTCTCTTATGCTCCGGGGGCAGAGATGTAGGGAAGTTACTGCTGCTAACATCATGTCCCAGACGTTCCCCGTGTCCTTCCGGGAGCTTCCCGTCCTGGTTGCCCATCTTAATCCTGTCTGCACATTCACTGCATAAAGACAAGAGGTGCGTGAGCAGCTGATGGTGTTCTGTGGTCAGCCAGTGGAGCTGTGCGACCGCTGCTTTTGTGGCCTCGCAGGAATACTGGCCTCTTTGTTTAGCGTCTTCATCCTGAGGCCGGACTTCACGAGGGGTTTGGTCAGCTCGTGGGAAACCTCGGGACTTCCTGGTTGGGAAGTAGAGACTGATGAAGCACAGCTCCTGGATGGGTTTGTACAGACGCAGCACAGTGTGCGTGCCTTCCATTACGGAGCCGTTTTTAATTAATCACACTCCTGAATTAAGTTGGTAGTTGTCTCGTGGTCTCAAGTCGGGGACGTCCCGGGGTGGACAGACACAGCGGGAGCTCATCATTGGGGCGATTTAAGGCCTGTATAAATGCAACATAAAAATGTATATGTAAATAATAAAAACAGGCTTTAAAGTAATACATTTGGTTTGTGCAAACAATCAAAAAATGCAATGCATACACTGTAAAAATATCTATATATTTTTCAAAAGTTGTAAATATTGATTATTGGTATACATTTCACAAGCAAAAAACTATTTTAGTCTTTCTATTTCTTGTTTAATTATATGTCTTAATTGCTGATTCAATTTGAGTAAATTTATTTCTACACATATTGCTTTTCAGAGAAGATTAAAAGTAACTTTTAAAAGTAACCTTTGAACAATCACGAGCAAGTATTATTTTCATATTATAATCAACATGTTTTAAAGGGACATTCACTGCAGTTTCTGTATGAGCTCGGTTCATTTAAAAGTGTGTGTGTGTGTGTGTGTGTGTGTGTGTGTGTGTGTGTGTATGTGTGTGTGAGGTTATGAGGTCCATGATGAAGGGTGCTCTACTCACTCAACTGCTTATTTAAATAATTATGCATACAGTTCAAAGGCTTAAGCAGAATAAAACATATTGAATGGCATTATCAATAGACCCACTGTTAGTCATGCATTCATGAATATTTTGGCCAAAACACATCAACAGTTTATTTTCTGGCCTGTAAAAATGTCTGGCAAAGATTTGCAAACCCCCAGCAGTGATTAAACCAAAACAAATAAGTATCTTATCCTGGTGCTATATATATATATACATTATATATACCTTATATATAAGGTGCATTGCACAGTGGCAGTGAATAATCTGCAGTATACTGAGCATCATTTATTATGCAGAAAGTTATTTTTGCACTGCTGCATCATTGATGCTTTAAACATTCACTGCATTTCTTACACTTTGCATTCAACAATACACATTTAATGTTGCTAAAATATGATTATGACCAATGCATTTGCATGATCTTTATATATCTATAATAAAACACAACATTACTTCTGTTCTGCGTCTTTTCTGCTGCTATTCGTCCAGCAAATAAAACGCACGAGCTCTTCCGCACTAACACATAATTTCAGCTCAGGTTAACGTGTTTGATTTCAATAATCGTGTGTTATATGAAGTTAATCGTGCTAAACTCACCCATCTGAGCAGCATTACGGATCCGTCTCTCTCTCTCTCTTTCTCTCGGAATAAAGTGCGTTCTGGAGGACAGTGCGCTCAGTCTGTGATTGACAGCCGTGCAAACCAGTCAGAGGCGGCAGCGTTTGTATCCGCGGATGTGATTGGTTGACTTCAAGGTGGCCCCACCCCCATCAGAAGCGTGTCATGAAGCAAAGCAGCAGTGCTGCAGAACATCAGCAAGACAGCAGTATTGACTTAAAGGGGACAGAAGACAAATCTATCTATCTATTTATTAAAGAATTACATAAACGACTAAATATCCTCAGAAGGAAAACTTAAAACATACACACACACACACACACACACATATATATTAATAGCATACATACCAATATAAACCTGCTTTCATAAGGATTTGTGAGATATTGCTAACAGTGTTTAAAGATCCCTGTGTAAACACAAGATGGGTTTATTGTAGTAACAGTAACTATAGTAACTGTAACTTTATAAAGCTTTTAAAACGTGTTTCAGTTTGACTTTCAAAAGAAAACAATACTGTTCAAAAGTTTGGGATCAGTGAGATTTGTGATGTGTTTTAAAGAAGTCTCTTCTGCTCATCAAGGCTGCATTTATTTGATCAGAAATACAGAAAAAATAGAGATATTTTGAAATATTTTTGTGATTTAAAATAATGGTTTTCTATTTGAATAGACTTTGAAATCTAATTTATTTCTGTGAGCAAAGCTCTATTTTAAGCATCATTACTCCAGTCCTCCAGAAATCATTAATGTTGGATGTTAAGTTTTTTTTTTTTTTTTTTTTTTTTCTTCAAGATTCTTTGATGAATAAAAGAACAGCTGCAATTTAAAAGTTTTTTATTTATTTTTTTATTTATTTTTTTTTTTTTTACAATGTACACTACTGTTCAAATGCTTGGAGCAGGTAAATATATATATGTTTTTTAAATATATTTATTTATTTATTTATTTGAAGGAAATTCATGTTTTTATTCAGCATGGAAAAAAAAATGTTTATTCTGGCCAAGCAATAATTTAACAATGAATAAATATGCTCACTTGAAGCAATTCCATGTTGTTTACATAAAAAAAAAAAAATTAGCTGAGCAACGAGAATACAGAATACACAATTCTATTTCTATTTCTATGTGTTCTCTGTTCTTTCACAGTCACACCACTAGGACACAGCAGAGGATCACAAATCAACAGATTCATCACTGCATGGACCTAGACTTATATTTTGATTCAAATAATAGCTTATTAAAGTATTTCTTAAAAAAAAAAAAAATAATAATAAAAAAAATAAAATAAAAATTTATACAATTAAAATGATGTAAGATATCTAGTTTTGAGCAAGACGATATGTAAAGTATAATAATTAATTATTATTATTAAATTAGAATGTCATGAAACCAACACGAAACAAGCAACACTGAATTATTTCACATGCACGTGCAAATACATCAGAAAAATATGAATTCGTAATAATAAGAAGAATTTCCATTTCTCCTCTGCTCTAGCTGACTTCTTAACCTAGCTTTCTTATAAACCCGGATGATTTAAGATCGCTTCAGAAATAAAATAAAAGCATCTGCTCAATGCACAAATGTAAATCCTTCCTCCGTTTATCCTTTACAGCGTCTCGGGATGCGTGTAAATGTAAATAATTATTCACGTTTTCATGCATTCATCTTCAAAACTGACAGCAATGAATGAGCAGATTAATTTTGAAGCAGAACATAACATTTTTAATGATTCCTGTATTCTTGGCTGTATTTGTTTCTGCAGAAATAATTAGCTGTTTATCTGCAACAGTTACAGCCCTTTGTGAGCATGACATCATCTCACCGGTGAACAGAGCTCGATTAGTGTGTGTGTGTGTGTGTGTGTGTGTGTGTGTGAGTGTGTGTGTGTGTGTGTGTGAGTGTGTATGTGTGTGTGTGTGTGTGTGTGTGTGTGTGTGTGTGTGTGTGTGTGTGTGTGAGTGTGTGTGTGTGTGTGTGAGTGTGTGTGTGTGTGTGTGTGTGTGAGTGTGTGTGTGTGTGACCTTGAGAACAGCAGCAGGCTCAATGCAGCGTCCCAGTTATCTACTTTACTCACTGCGTGAAGAGACAAAGTCATTTAGCAGCTTCTCAAAGAAGAGAAGAGACTTGCGCTTTGCTCTCATGGTTAAAAGAGACCGGGGCAAGTTGTCACAAAATCTACAAATATAAAAAAGTAAATAAAAAAAAATTAATAACCATGCAACATGCCAAAATTGCTAAAATAATGATAATATAACAACAATAACAATAATAAAATAGACATGTAGAATTATAATAATAACAATTAAGAGAGTAAATGTTTGTTTTTTAATGATGTTCACCTTTTTCAAATATATTTTTGAGACAAAAACACAATCAGTGTATATACTGTAATAACATAAGAGTTAAGAGTTATAAGTGTTCACAGAAGAAATATAATCAATCAATAATAATAATAATCAATTATTATTATTATTATTATTATTATCATGCTTGTAAACAGTACAGATATGACATTATTGCATCAATGTCATCAGAACACATGGGAAAGAAAAATGAGAAAAAATTAATGATTTATTAATGAAATATAACAATGGAAAAATTAGAAAAGCTAGAGAGAGAAAAAGAAGAAGGAAAAAAATTAAACCATGAGAGTAAGATATTAATTTCTACATCAGTTTGACTGTACAAATGACAAATAATTACAAATTAAAGTTCTCCTTGCTTTCTTATTTAATGAGGATGAAATAGAATAAAGATACATTTTAAACACTTAAAATAATAATAATAATAATTGGTTGATAGTTAGTGAACCTAAATATATGGACGGAAATTTGCCAAGAAAACAAATTAAATTCATAACAAATCAATGTCTTTACATATATTTATTCTTTTTAATATAAATGTCCCAATATTTTTTTCCACAGTTGTTCAGTATAAAAAACTTATAACCGAAATAAATGAAAGACAGTGTCTGCGTGAACATGGCAAACTGAACATCTTCTATCAATATTAGTTTTATATATAGTCAACAAATATGTATTAATATTAATACGCGCCAGGCGTGACGTCAGAGATGAAACCCCAATGCGGTTGAGCTGGAAGCGCGTGCGCGCACTCACTCACTCACTCACTGACGGCGGCGTGCGGCGCGCGCCTGACTGACGGAGCTCATCATGGCTGAAGGCGGAGACGCGGAGGATGAGATCCAGTTCCTGCGCACGGTGAGGATGCGGGCTTTCTCTGATCCCTGTGTTTGTGAAACAATCATCCGCGCGAGACGCGTCGCATCGCGTGCGAGGAGCGCGACGCGCCGCGTCTTCTTTATCCTGCGGCGCGTGCAGGCACAGATGCGCTCGATTCTTACCTTGGTGTTTAATAGATGTGGGCAGATGATGAACGCGAACGCCTGATTCTTCTCTCTGATCTTGTTGAATTGAACACATCAGGTTTTTAATGTCATTAGTTAAAGATAAGTTTCATTTCATTCAAGAAAAGCTGGTGTGTAGTGTTAGACATTCAGGGTAGTATGTGTTTATTCTGTATGCACATGTGTATATATGTGTGTGTGTTTGTATATCTATCTATATATATGACATGTATCATATCCTATTGTAACGAGTTACATTATCCTGATTATGTAACGCGTTACATGTAACATTCATTCCGTTACTCCCCAACCCGATTATATATATATATCTCAGACATCTAAACAGTATAAAACAGACTTTATTAATAATATTAGTGTATTTGATATAAAAAGATGCACATGAAGTGATTGTAAAACAGACACTCTTTAGGATGTTATGTAGTGAGATGTGGCTCATTAATCAGATTCAGAGAAAGCAGTGTATTCCGTTTGTGGCCATATTCGGAATATGATGAGGTCATGGGTTCGGTTCCCGGGAAAAGCATGAATATCTAACTTAATGTAAACCTAGAAAGCAGTGCAAGTCTTTTTAGACAAAGGTGTTTGTCCAATGCAATTGTAAAACATTTGATGCGGTCAGAGCTTGGATGCGAACAGGTGCTGATTTCACTTTGTGTGTTTGTGCTTGAAATGACACTTACTTGTGAAATAATGTCCAAATGCATGTGTGTGTGAGTGTCCTTGTGCACACACACGCTGGGGTGAAGGAGAACGGATGTGTCACGGTGTATTGATTCACAGCAGTTTAATGTTCCTGTTGCTCTCTGTGTCATGAATGTTAATCAAACAACACGACGGAGAGAAATCACTTGTAGCTTTAACACTGGTTTATTAGATCTCATTTATACAGGGAAGACTATGCAGGGGTATTTTACATTTGATCATTCAGTCTCTGT
>NW_020526268.1:7500-25000 GCF_003368295.1 Carassius auratus | reverse complement strand
TTAACAGGCAGTGATGAAGAATCAGTGGGCGGAGCTTAACAGGCAGTGATATATAATCAGTGGGCGGAGATAAACAAGCAGTGATGAAGAATCGGTGGGCGGAGCTAAACAGGGAGTGATATAGAATTGATGGGCGGCGTTAAACAGGCAGTGATGAAGAATCGGTGGGCGGAGCTTAACAGGCAGTGATATAGAATCGGTGGGCGGAGATAAACAGGCAGTAATGAATAATCAGTGGGCGGAGTTAAACAGGCAGTGATTTGGAATCGGTGGGCAGAACTTAACAGGCAGTGATATAGAATCGGTGGGCGGAGCTTAACAGGCAGTAATGAATAATCAGTGGGCGGAGTTAAACAGGCAGTGATGAAGAATCGATGGGCGGAGTTAAACAGGCACTGATATAGAATCGGTGGGCGGGGCTAAGCAGGCAGCTATTGTAGAAACGGTGGGCGGGGCTAAACAGGCAGTGATGTAGAAGCAGGCATTGATCTTCTTCTGTGGAGGCGGGGTTTATCCACACTATTACATCATAGAGTGGCTCATTTCACATGCTGTTGTTTTGGCAGACTGGCTTCAATGTAAGCTGATTTTAGACTAATGAGAAAATTTTGTACTCTGAAACTTACTGGATATTTTTGTACTACAACGACCTCTTACATGTCAAAAGATCAAGGGAATTTAGATTTTCAGTTCATGAGCCCTTTAAATATAGCTGTCCTCATTACTGTAGAAAGATTACGGGAGCTCCTGTAGCTCAAACTGTATAAAATCATCCACCAAATGCATTAATAGAAATGTGTGGATCTGGTTTGTGATTCCTCTTTCCTTTGGGAAATGACCTGGATTCCCCGGACAAACATTTGCCGCTGCTGCTGATGCACTGATGAAGTAGTTTTCATTTGTTTTAGTGTTAATTGAAGCATGAATATGTTCTCATCCTCTGACTGTATTTCATTTGCATTTATTTATTTATTCATTTAGCAGATGCTTTTGCCCAAAGTGACTTTTAATTGAGAATAAAACAGGCAGAAGTGATTCATCTAAACTCTGGATCATCACTGGATGAATTGCATTAAATATGCAGCGCTGGCAGTTTGACGTTTATTTGGTCTGTAAATGTTTGGCAAGCACTGATTTATTGTCCAGCCCTAGCTACATGATTAGCACCATGCTAGCACCATGCTAGAAACATACTCTCAACATCTATCTAGCATCAACCTTTTAAAACTGCTTTAATAAACTCTCATGCTATTCTTTCTCAAGCCAACCTCAAAGTCTGTCTTTTTTTATTTAGTTATTTTTGCTTATGTCATTATCAGCGGAAGGTGTATGATCCATTGACCTTTGACCCTCCGGGATGCTTCAGTGCTGCACAATGCAGATGTCAATCAGCGGTTTAAATGTAATAAAGCAGACGGTGAGATGCTGCAGAACTTCCCCCGATTAAATTAAGCATCTGGATATTGTGCTTCGGCACTCGACAACATCAGCACATTTACCAGAGAAGCGCACACACATAGAGGTCTGCAGGTCTTTCCTTTCATTGTGCCCATATACCCACAGAGCACACACAGAGTACTGTATGAAATACTGTTATGATGATTATAGGCTATTATAAAAATTATACATCGACTACGCAATATGCAATGCATATACATATCAGGGAGCAGTTGTAGTGTGGGGAGTTATTAAAAGTTCCCAATGCTTGGGGAAAAGCTGCATTTTGAAAGAGTTTTGATTTGATTACAACGACAAACAACGAGCAAATAGTTCATGTGCAGTGCTCGCCATCTCCTCATTAGATGCGCCTTTAAGAAATGCATCTAAACGGATTATGATTATAATAAAAGAGTTTTTGTTTTGGATATGTTTTATTTCATTAAATAGTCATTTAAAGCTTTCTATAGATATATTTATTATGTCTGTGAGGCGTGTATTATCTGAGTTTCGGTTCATTTTTATCATCATGTAGGTTTTCTTTATTTTATAAAAGCACAACGTTTTGTTTTTATTGTGAGTGGATTCAATTAAAAGTAGAGTGTTTACTGTTATGAATGAGTAATTACTCTTACCTTACGAGCAATCATAACAGCATATCCACGGAAAAGATGAGGTCAACAGTCTTTTTGACCTACTTTTGAACTGGGTTAAACGTATCAACATGAATCGATATGAACATTTTAAACCGTTTCCACCTCATGAATGAATAATAATGTGACTGAAGTAATGGTCAGAAAGAGTGTTCAGCTGAATTATTCAGGACTTTTGCTTGATTTGAGCGTTCAGTGATTAGTAGTGTCTGTGATTTCTGTTTTGTTTCCATCAGGATGATGAGGTGGTTCTGCAGTGTGTGGCCTGCATTCAGAAGGAGAACCGCAAGTTCTGTCTGAGCGCCGAGGGTTTGGGGAACCGCCTGTGTTACCTGGAGCCCACATCAGAGGCTAAGGTGAGGAGGATCGTCACTCATTCAAGTTTATTATTCACTACTTATCATTGATAGCTAGCATTTTGGTTGTTGTTGTTATTATTATTAAAATTTTGTAACTTTGTATCTTCTCGTTGACTTTAGCGCGCACTTTATCTGTGGTTGGGTGTTTGTCGTCCTGAGCTTTGGAGAGAGAGATGCTCGTTGTCCTCATTGGCTTTAGTTCTGATCTCTTAGCAGTGATGCTAATTAGCTGAGACGAAGATGATGTATCGCCGCTAACGCTGCTGCTTTGTCTTCATTGTGCGTTTTCTATTCGTATGAGAGGCGTCGCTCCTCAGGGAGAAAGAGAACTAATGATCCACTTTCACAGCTGATGAGCTGAGCGCTTAAAACACTTCATCAGGACTCACACATGATCGATGCCTGTTAGATTCACAAACCTTTCTCAAGACCTTTGACCGACTGAGAGTTTCAGTTAATACTTCAATAATTTAAACAATATTTTCCCATATTAATTATTCTGTTAATAGTCACAATAAAATATTTAGTACGTTTTTCAATTTAGATTAGTTTTTATTTTAATATTATATTTTTATTAATTAAGTGTTTTATTTAGATTATTTTTATTAAAAAATGTAAATACTTATTTTAAAAGTATTAAATTAAAAAATATATATTTTTAGTAAGTGTTTTGTCTTGGTTTGTTTTTATATTCAGAGAATTTATTAAGTATTATTTGTATGAAATAATTGTTAGTGTTTTGTTTTTATTTAATATTTATTTTAAACTTATGTTTTATGAATTAATAATTAATGTTTTATTTAGATTTTTTAATTTTAAAAAATTTAATACTTTTATTTTAAAAGTATTACGTTTTAAAAATATATTTTTAGTAAGTGTTTTTTCTTGATTTGCTTTTATATTTAGAGTATTTATTTTAGTTTTATATTTAAATGGGCGGATTATTAGTGTTTTATTTTTATTTTATTTTTTTAAGTTTTATTTTTATGAAATAATTTTTAGTGTTTTGTTTTTATTTAATATTTATTAAAATATGATGTTTTATTAATTAATAATTGTGTTTTATTTCGTTTTTATTTACAATTTATGCATTGTGATATTTTTATGAACTAATAAGTGTTTTTTATTTTTAAAGTATTTATTTTCATTTGGTATTTTTATTCAAAGGTTCAAAGGTCACTGAAATTAAAATGCTTAAATTATATTATATATAACAGAAGTTTACTGTTAAAACTAAAACATGGAAGAAAAATGGTGTGATATTTCCCTTAAAAAAATCCAGTTTTCCACATGATGGAGGTCATCAGGTCTTGGGAAATGAATATTTTGAGATCTTTGCCGAGTGTTTCAGCCCTTCAGGTTTGTTTCTGTCTGTCAGGACGCATCAGTCTCTCAGCGCTGCTCTCGTTTCTCATATTAATTTATTAACAGCATGCACTGATATGTAGATCTCTGGCTCGTTTGTGTCGCAGAGCTGCTCCTCATCGTTAGATACGAGCTCTTCGTCCAGTTTCACTGCCAGAGACAAGGATTTCAGAATTTCCCTTACGTTTTAGATCTTGGCATAACTGGTTTTAATATTTTATAACTTTCCATGATTTCTACAGGTCTAGAAATCTATTTTAAAATCAAGTTGTTGAAGGAGTGAACTAAAACCAGAAATATCTTACTCTCAGTTGTTTTAACCTGTTTTAATGAATGTTTTGTCTTGTTTAAAACCATCGTCTTCACACTTTTGCTGAAGGATTTATTGTTATTTTAGTATAACTGAGATATTGTGTAATATGTATTATAGTTTTTAAGATTTAATATTTTTTTTAATAATTAAACATATTTTCTGTTTTAAGTTTTATTATATATTTCTATGAAAAATTATATATATTTTTTATACATTTTTTAAAATAATTTTGTTTTGTGTTTTTATTATTATTATTATTAATATTTTTACTAATATTTTCTGTTTTATATTTTCTGTATATTTCTATTGATATATTTTGTTTTAATTATTTTTTTAAATATATTTGTATAAATTTGAGTCATTTTGGTTTTTTATTATTATTATTATTATTTATAATAATAATAATAATAATAATTTAAAATATATTTTATTAATTTTTTATGTTTTTAATGTTATTTAATTTAATTAAAATGTATTTAATTTAACAAAAATGTTTTATTTTTACTTTTTTATTTATTTTGTAATAATTTTTAGTGTTTTTATAATAACCCTGGTGATTTTACAGGGTCAAACTAACGAGTTCAGACGTGCGAGTGCTAGAGAGAGAGTCTGGAAGGTCGTTCTTCAGCAGCTCGTGTCCTAATAACAGAGAGCTGAAGCTCTGAGAAAGTTTCTCCAGCAGACCTGGATTATCTGGACATCGTGATCCACTTTTAGGAGTTTTTGTTTGCGGTTCTTCAGTAAAGGAGGCCAGTTTGCTGTGGGTTGTGCTTCATTTATCTCCTCGTTGCTCTCCTCAGACGTCAGCGGGATCTTCTGACCTCTTTGGCTTCGATCCCAAACCTGCTCCAAACACTCGAGCGCCTCTACATCACACTCGAACCTTCAGTTCAGTTTTCTTTTGTGTCCTGAAAACAGAGATCTCTGAACACGTATGAATGCTGGGTTATTAGAGGGTCTTGCAGTTATATTTAATGTTTTGTTGTTATTGTCTACAGTGAGTTTCTACAGTGAAACAAAATATAGGCTTTAAGATGCAAGAAAGATCAACACGTGATATTTATATTTAGCTGAAAACTAAAAGTTTATTTGATAACTATTTAATTAAATGTATTTAATAATCAACAGTCAAACAAGTTGCACACAGGGTTATTATATTTAACTAAAACTGAAACTAAAAAATATTTGAAATAAACACAAACTGAACAAGAGTAAATTCAGCTAGTTACTCTTTTAAAACTTAAATAACTAAAATGTACTAAAATAAAAGTTGTAAAAACTAATCTGAAACTGAAATTAAAAATAATATATATAATAAAATATTAATAAATAATAAAATATAATAAATAAATAAAAAAAAAAAAATATATATATATATATATATATATATGACAAAAAAAGCAAAAATTGAAATTAAAAAAACTAAAATTAAAATATATTTTTTTTATTAAAAACTATAATAGTATTTCAATGATACTGAAGTGACACTGTTTGTAAAAAAAAATAAATTGCCAAAAAATCCACACTTAAATGATATATAAATTATTGTTGCCATATAAACATTTAAACACTGTCTGTAATTAATCTTGTATTCATGACAGATTTATTCAGATAATGAAAGCAACATTTTAAGTAAAACTAGAATGAATATTCCCTTCAAAACTGTTTTGACCGAAACCTGAAATTAATTTTTGGCCGAATATTTTTGGTTACTGAAAACTACTACTTCCTCACAGACTGAGTTTTGTAGTTTGCACATAATATTAAGCCTCAATTCTTTAGAATATCTTTTATTTGGTGCTTGCAACATGAAGGTCATGGGTTCGATTCCATGCATGAACTGAGAAAACGAGTGCTTTGGTAAAAGCTTCTGTCAAATGCATGAAAGTCAATGTAATGTCAGTAATTCAGTATGTTCAGCTGCGTCTAAATGATGTGTTTTTATGCATTTATCTTAATCATTGTGTTTTCAGCGGCTGTGCAATGAAAATGTGCCGCTCATGATGCTGAAGCAGAGTTTGCGTGTGATTTCTTTCTTATATTGTGTGTGTTTCAGTATGTTCCTCCAGATCTGTGCATCTGTAGTTTTGTGCTGGAGCAGTCGCTGTCCGTCCGAGCGCTGCAGGAGATGCTCGCCAAAACCGGACAGAACAACGACGTACGTACGGAAACACACCATCTTCATGAATATAACCTTGTGTTTAACCAGCAGTGAATCGTTTGCTTCAGTCAGAATATCTTGTGCTTGGTAATAAATGAAGCTGTCAGAACAAACTCTCGTCCAGGAGCTACAGGAGAAGTCGAGTATTATATTATATTATATTTTATTATATTATATGATATGATATGATATGATATGATATGATATTATATATATTATATTATATTATATTATATCATATTATTATATTATATTATATTATTTTATTTTATATTCATTACTTGAAATAAAATAAAAATTAACTGAAATAAATTTAACATTGTTTTATTTCAGCTAGTATTTATATTATATTTTATTTTAATTTGTTGAAATAAAATAAAAATTAACTGAAATAAATTTAACCTTATTTTATTTCAGCTAGCATTTATTTTATATTATATATTGATGTGTTGAAATAAAATAAAAAGTAACTCAAATTAATTTAAGCTTTTTTATTTCAGCTAGTATTTATATTATATTTTCTATTAATTTGTTGAAATAAAAAAAACTGAAATAAATTTAAACTAGTTTTATTTCATCAAGCATTTATATTATATTATATTATAGTATATATTGATTACTTGAAATAAATGAAAAATAAAACTAATAAAATTTTCAAAAACAACAAAATTGCTATATATTATATATATATATATATATATATATATATATAATATATATATATATATATACATATATATAAATAAATAATTCAAAATATTAACAAAAACTAAAATATTATATAAATGACACTCAAATAAGACTGATTGATCCCACAAGTGGTTTGGAAAATGAATGCATCATTTAAAAAATATTTATATATTTATAGAATAATCTGAGGTTGAGGGTCTCGGTGTTGATAGTCGTACCAGCATCAGTCTGAAGTGTCTCTTCATGATCTGCTTGAAGCTGCAGGGCTTTTGTTTAAAGGTCAGACGTCTTTAAGGTCCAGCGATGCTGCTTTTGCCCCCTGCGGATGATAAAGGTCTCCTCATCGGCTCTGATCTTTGGCTTCAGTCTCCTCGTGTATCTGTTGTGTAATGACGAGTGTTTATCATCTAAAGCAAACGTCTCAAGCTGTTTTCTGTTGTTTCTTCACACCTCCCGCAGCAGTTCATCAGAAAGGTGAGTGATTCTCACTGTCGTCACGCTGTGATTTGAGTGTGTCTGATGATGGAGTGACTGTAATCACTGTTTTCAGGCGGCTCAGAGCGGAGGACACCGGACGTTACTGTACGGCCACGCTGTGCTCCTCAGACACTCCTTCAGCAGGATGGTTCGTCAGCTTCCTCCATCAGATCCGTCTCATAGGGAAGCATGCTTCTGCCACGGGATAAAACTAATCTAAAGTTATAGAGACCTTTTCTCACCTTTCTGAGAAAATAAGGAGATTTCAAATGAAGAATTGCAAGATTTCAAATTAAGATTTGCAAGATTTTAAATAAAAAATAATGAGATTTCAAATGAAGAATTGCGAGATTTTAAATAAAAAAATAATGAGATTTCAAATGAAGAATTGCTAATTTTCTAAAATGACAAAATTTCAAATTAAAAAATTTAGATTTTAAATGAAAAATCGAGATTTCAAATTGAGAATTTCAAGATTTTAAATAAAAATCATGAGATTTCAAATGATGAATTGCAAGATTTCACATTGAAAAACCATGGGATTTCAAATTAAGAATTACAAGATTTTTAAATAAAAAATCATGAGATTTCAAATTAAGAATTGCAAGTTTTTAAATTAAAAAATCACAAAATTGCAAATTAAGAATTGTAAGATTTCAAATTAAGAATTTAGATTTTAAATGAAAAACATTTGAGATTTCAAATTGAGAATTTCAAGATTTTAAATGAAAAATCATGAGATTTTAAATGAAAAATCATGAGATTTCAAATTAAGATTTGCAAGATTTTATATTAAAAGCCATGAGATTTCAAATTAAGAATTGCAAGATTTTTAAATGAAAAATCATAAGATTTCAAATCAAGAATTGATATTTTAAATGAAAAAAATTAAGGATTTCAAATTGAGAATTTCAAGATTTTAAATGAAAAATCATGAGATTTCAAATGAAGAATTGCAAGATTTCACATTGAAAACCACGGGATTTCAAATGAATTTAAAATTTAAAGCCATAAAATTTCAAATTAAGAATTGTACGATTTCAAATGAAAAATCATGAGATTTCAAATGAAGAATTGCAAGATTTCACATTGAAAACCACGGGATTTCAAATTAATTTTAAATATAAAGCCATAAAATTTCAAATTAAGAATTGCAATTTTTTTATTAAAAATTACTAAATTTCAAATCAAGAATTGTACGATTTCAAATAAAAAATCATAAGATTTCAAATTAAGAATAGCAAGATTTTAAATTGAAAATCATAAAAATTTAAAATTAAGCATTGAAAGATATAAACTCTGAATTGTGAAATTTAAATTGAGGAATTGAGATTTAAAATTGAGAATTTGTTTTATTTTTATCCTGTGGTGGAAAAAAACTTCCGTAGTTTGACTTTCTGCGGGATGTGTGAGAGTTGAATGTTTTCTGTCGCAGTATCTGACCTGTTTGAAGACGTCGCGCTCAGTGACGGATAAACTGTCGTTTGATGTGGGACTTCAGGAAGACTCGACAGGTGAAGCATGATTGTTCAGACTGAAGGTGATGAAGATCTGAGATCTGATGATCCGTGTGTTTGTGTTCTCAGGTGAGGCCTGCTGGTGGACCATTCATCCTGCATCTAAACAGAGATCAGAAGGGGAGAAGGTGCGGATCGGAGATGATCTCATACTCGTCAGCGTCTCATCAGAGCGATATCTGGTAAGTGTGAAGTACAATAATCATTACGTTTGATTTTCTTCAGGTGTGTGAATCTGTAAGATCAGTCCAGTGTGTTAAACAAGCTTGAGCATATCTCACAAAACCTGACAAGAACATGTCAAGATCATATTTACTATAAAAAACGATCTATCTATCTATCTATCTATCTAAATCTAAATCATTAATTTTCATGACTACTAAACTTTTCATTATAGTTTAAATTATCATTATTATTATTATTATTATTATTATTATTTCATAATTATACTAATAATATATAAATAATAATAATATTAATATATTTTTTATCATTTATTTAATTTCACTTACATTTTAGTATTTATTTAGTTCATTTTAATTGTTTTTTGTATATTTATTATTTTATTATCTTGTATTCATTATGTATTTTTTATTTATAGTTCAGAACTCTGTTTATTCGTTTATTAAATATATATATTTATTTCCATAATTATTAAGCTTTTAAGAGCTGTAAACATATTTATGTTTTGTTTTATACTTCAAAATGTATTTTAATCTAATGTTTAATAATTTGTTTACATTTAAATATTTTTTAATTTATTAAATTTATCAATCTATTATTTATTTATTTACATGACTATCAAGCTTTTCATTGCTGCGAGCATATTTTTATTTATTTATTTATTTATTTATTAATTCATTCTCATGGCAGTTATTTAATAATATTTTGTATTTAATAATTTAGATTAAATTTTATTCACGTGACTTAGGTTTTAAACATACTTTTGTTTTAAAGCTCATAAGGTAGCAGAAATTAGTCTTTTTTCATCTTTCTAGTATTGATTCACTCTGTCTGAGCATCAGCAGCTTCATACAGCAAACCCATGACTGTCACTTCCAGTATAAGCCACAGTCGCCTCTGAATGCGTGACTCATGGACGTGTCTGCAGTGTGTTTGTGTGATCTCCTGTGAGATGATCCGCTCCGGATGGGCATTAGTCAGTCATCCACAGGCCCAGTGCGGCTCGTGATCTGCTTCCTGTCTCTGCAGAAGATCCAAGCGTCAGTGTATTAGTTAGAGGATGGTTAATACTCTAGGTCATTCCGAATTTATGCAAGCGTGTCCCATGATGCCAAGCTTATCGGCTGTGGCCTCTGATGCATCATGAGACAGACATGACATGGGAGGATGTGTTGCCATGGTAACCACTGTGCACCTGGTCTCCTCAGCATCTGTCCATATCCAACGGCAGCATCCAGGTGGATGTGTCCTTCATGCAGACGCTGTGGAACGTCCATCCCACCTGCTCAGGGAGCAACGTGGAGGAAGGTCGGTGCTTCTTAGTGCTGTTTATTTCACTCATAACTACTTCTAGAACTGATAGTGACACGATGAGCCTTTAACAGTTAGTATTGAAGTTCTGTGTGTGTATCATACTTGACTCCTCATGGTGGTTTTTCTTTCGTCCAATAGGATACCTTCTTGGAGGTCATGTGATGCGTCTTTTTCATGGACACGATGAGGTTCTGACCATCCCGGGATCTGATCAGAGTGAAGAAGAGCAGAGGTAGAAACCGTCATCGGGCCAATTAAATTTTAATATCATTGTGATAATGGTCGTTTTTATAAGAATTAAAAAATATATTTTTTTTCTGTTTTCATTTAAGTTGAGGAATAAGAGTCTTATCTAGAGAAACCATTTCTCATTTTCTTTAAAAAATAAACATTTATATATTTTTTTTCATCCACAAATGCTGGTGTAAAGAAGCGGGGTCAGAATGATGTGTCATTTATCTGTGATGTTCATCTAGATGTGTGTCTGTGACGTAGCATCCCCTAGGATCCGGCGTAATGCCTGTTGTCTATGTATAGCGAGTGTGTGTCAGACTGAACTGGGTCGAGCTGAAGTAACCCAGGGCCGTCTGAGGATGCTGAGGATGTGATCGTAGGCGTGTGGCCTATTTTTAGCGCTGGCGTTTAGTGCATCATCTGCAAGATTAGATATCGTCTTCAGCTCTGGCCTGTGGCGCTGCGTCCTGTCCTTGAAATATAATCAGAGAAACGTCCTCCTCTAAAGGATTTTCTGCTAGACCTCCTTCAGATGTATTGCAGATCTGACACCGCGGAGGGCAGAAATGAATGATTTCTGTTGTTGTATAAGTGATGGAGAGAGTGTTTGTTCATTATAATATAGGAGAACGTCCTCCATAAGATGTGCAATGCATCTAAACTGATCAATAAAGCTGTCAATAATGATGTGACATTCATCTTTAACAGAAAACGTCTTCTAAAGCATGTTAGTTGTAGGTCAGGTTAGTTTAAGTCATTTTTATTGTCTATCTGTCTATCTATCTCTCTCTCTCTCTCTCTCTCTCTCTCTCTCTCTCTATATATATATATATATATATATATTAACTAGGATTTTGTTGACCGTGGTAATTAGTTAAGGTCGACTGATTTTACTAATAACGATAACTAGGTTGGACCACACTAGCAGATAACCGATTAATCAACCAAACGTTTTTAAAATAGAAACTAAATTATGAGAAACAAAACACAGCAAGCCAGAAAAACTGCAAGTATGGATTTTTACCGATAACCGATTATCGGTTATTCTGTTCTAGCAATCGATTATCGGTGCCGATTTATCTAAACAATTGATTCAACCTCTAATATTAGACATTATTTTGCTGATGATAGCGGAGTATTATTTGATATAATGCAGGAGAACATCTTCCATGAGATGTGCAATGCATTTTAACTGATTAATAAAGCTTTCAGTAACCATGTGACGTTCATCTTTAGAGACAACGTTAACAGAAAACCTCTTCTAAAGCGCGTTAGTTGTAGGTCAGGTTAGTTTGTCAATTTTATTGTTTAACTTCACCATATGTTTGTATTAGGTGTGTGAATAATTTCTAAAAGATTATATCTCAATATTAACTAGGATTTTGTTGATTTTACTAATAACGATAACTAGGTTGGACCACACTAGCAGATAACCGATTAATCAACCAAACGTTTTTAAAATAGAAACTAAATTATAAGAAACAAAACACAGCAAGCCAGAAAAACTGCAAGTATGGACATTACCGATAACCGATTATCGGTTATTCTGTTCCAGCAATGGATTATCGGTGCCGATTTATCTAAACAATTGATTCAACCTCTAATATTTGGGCATTATTTTGCTGAGTGATGGAGTGTTATTTCATATAATGCAGGAGAACATCTTCCATGAGATGTGCAATGCATTTTAACTGATTAATAAAGCCTTCAGTAACCATGTGACGTTCATCTTTAGAGACAACGTTAGCAGAAAAACTCTTCTAAAGCGCGTTAGTTGTAGGTAAGGAGAGTTTAAGTCAGTTTTATTGTTTAATTTCATTATATGTGTGTATTAGGCGTGTGAGAAATTGACGATATATCTCGATATTTACTAGGATTTTGTTGTCAGTGATAATTAATTGAGGTCGACTGATACTAGGTTTTACCGATAATTATAGCTAGGTTGGACCACTTTAGCTAATAACCAATTAATCAACAAAAAGTTGTTAAAATAGATACTAAATTATAGGAACAACATAACACAGCAAGCCAGAAAAACTAACAGTTATGGATTTTTACTGATAACCGATTATCGGTTATTCTGTTCTAGGAATCGATTATCGGTGTTGATTAATCAAATTAATCTAATATTTAGACAGTATTTTGCTAAGCCATGGAGAGAATTAATTTCCAGGGGAATTATTCTTATTATACCTGGATGAGGGCAATTTTTTTATAACCTTATTAGATTTTGCAAGTGAGAGTTTAACATATAAGATAATGCATTTTAATCATTAATTTATTTCCAGTAAGACACCAAATTCTGTTATCAACTAAAAATCATTATCAACTAGCAGCAGTATTTTGATGTATTAACACACCAATAGCATTTGCATAAATAATGCTTTGACATTGTTTAAAAAAATAATTTTAATATTGAATATATGAAATGAATTTTTTTTTTAAATAAAATACCACTTCCAGTAGGTAGTGAGTGAGTCATCTGGTGACTGATTCAACCGTTTCATTCAAAACTGCTGATTTGTTCATGAACGAATCATTGAATCATTGATTCATTGATTCATTCACCGATTTTGATTCATTCAGTCATGAAACACTGCGGTTTGCACAACAGTTTGGAACTATTGCTGTTGGCAAAATAGACAATATTATGTCTAAAACCATCTAGACATGTAATTTTAGAGTTGTTTAACTTGCTTAATCAAATCCACAGCCTGTTTAGGCATCGGTTTAGTATGCAATCCTGTTTTCTTTGGTGTTTTTTAGATTGGTGAACTATGAGACAGGTAAAGCCGGAGCAAAAGCCCGATCTCTCTGGCGGCTGGAGCCACTACGCATCAGGTGAGAAGATCTAGTGCTCTGGGAAACATCAAGTTAGAAGTCCTTGAGGATGTTCTCTAGTAATTATGTGACCGTGCACACCCATAATTCCCATTTCTGTGTGTGTTCAGTTGGTGTGGCAGTCACATCCGCTGGGGTCAGCCGTTCCGTCTGCGTCACCTGACCACCGGTCACTATCTGGCGCTTACAGAGGACCGAGGCGTCGTTCTGCAGGACAGAGAGAGATCAGACACCACGTCCACAGCCTTCTGCTTCAGAGCCTCCAAGGTCTCACACATTCACCCCAATACACAACATTTACTAATATTTACTGAGTCCAAACCAGTCCATCAGTTCACAACTGTGTTCAACACTGATAATAATCAGAAATGTTTCTTGAGCAGTAAATCATCATATTATTCATGATTTCTGAAGATCATGTGACACTGAAGACTGGAGGAATGATGCTGAAAATACAGCGGAGCATCACAGAAATAAATTACACTTTAACACAGATTCACACAGAAAACAGTTACTTTGAATTTTAATACTTTTTCACTGTTTTCTGTATTTTTTATTAAATAAATGCATCTTTGCTGAGCAGAAGAGACTTCGATATTAGTCTAAATCACTGAAAGTTTATTGAATTATTAGTGTTAAATCTGTAAAGGATAGATGCAGTAAGTGAGACTGTATGATGTTTAATGCAGACAGTTATTCCAGCTCTCGACGGGTCAGTATTCAGTGAAGAAGATCTTCCTCCAGAGCTCTATTAAATAAGAAGCATCACTATTATCATGAGTCATCTGTCATCCAGTTATTCTTCCTCCGCTGCTTTGATTTTGTTCTTTATGTTCCAGCAGGGAAAACAAACCCAGCGTCTTAATTAGGATTCATCAGTTTTGCCTCTGGATGTGCTGTAAAGTAATGTTCGTTTGTTGTGCTGTTATCGAGTCATTTTCATCTTGATTAGTTTGATCTATCATCGTGTTCTCAGGTCAGACTCACTCAGCATCACATGATTGATTAGAATCAGATCAGCTGTAAACCATGCATGCTTTCAGTGGAATTTGTGCAAATGTGAATCTTGAATTGTTGCACAAATATTTTGATATGGATTAATGTTCAGTGTATGTTGCAATTGTTGATTTTAATAGAAAGTCAATGTGCAACCCGTGACAGAACGAGCTGATTTCTCCAGGTTTCCAGTCTTGAATCTCGTGTTTGTGTTCTTCCAGGAAAAGCTGGAGTGTGGTCTGAAGCGGGACATCGAGGGGATGGGAGTGGCCGAGATCAAATACGGAGATTCTCTGTGTTTCTTGATGCACGTGGCGACGGGTCTCTGGCTGTCCTTTCAGGCACCAGATGTCAAATCCGCTCGACTCGGGCCGCTCAAACGCCGGGTGAGATTCACACGTTCTGTTTCTCCATCCAGCCGAGCATTATTGATATTATACATTTGTGTAAAGCTAGCACAGATGTAATGAGTAGCAGTGCTATTTTACAATCATTCGGGTACTAATATAGCTTGTTAAAATATTTTTAATTAATTTATATATTTTTATTTTTCTGTTTTTAGAAATGTAACTTTAAATACTAAAAGTAAAACTTAAAAAAACTATAAAAAAAAAAAATAATATATATATATATATATATATATATATATATATATATATATATATATATATATATATATATATATATATATATATAATATATATATTTTTTTTAAATAGTTTTTCATTAAATTGATTTTTTGTTAAATTGAGTCAAAATGAAAAACATGTAATACTATATATATATATATATATATATATATATATATATATATATATATATATATATATATACATTAAATAAAAATAAATAAATAAATAAACTAAGTGAAATATAAAACACTTAAACTCATTTTATTACGTATAGTTGCCAAGACAATATTTTTAATTTTCACAGACATTAAAAATATTGAAAAAGCATTTTCAGTAACTTCAATACCACAAACTAATATATATATATTTATTTATTTATTTATTTATTTTTATTTAATGTTTATTTTATGAAATGTTTTTAGTTTTTATTTATTTGATTATTAGTTTTATTTATTTAATGTTAAACTATTTTTTTATTTTTTTTATTATTATTTTATTTTATTATTTTATTTCAGTTGCTTAATTTTTTGTGTGTGTATGGTTTAAGTTTTAGGTTTATTTATTTTAAAATGTCTATACAATCATTATGCATTTTTTATTTCAGTTTTATTTTGTTAATATTTTATTTTATTT
Organism: Carassius auratus; assembly: GCF_003368295.1. Taxonomy (NCBI): domain Eukaryota; kingdom Metazoa; phylum Chordata; class Actinopteri; order Cypriniformes; family Cyprinidae; genus Carassius; species Carassius auratus. Next base: position 9,195 of record NW_020526268.1, on the reverse strand, counting down.
CAGTTAATTTCTATTTTATAACCGTTACTGACTTTTGTGGTTTTACTTTTAGATTTATATATTGATTTTAAAATGTCTGTATATTCTGAATAAATTTTCATTTGAGTTTATGTATATTTTATGTTATTTCAATTAACAATTCACTTTTTAATTTTAGTTACCTGAAATAACCCTCCGGTGTTCCATGTTTAACTAATCTAACTAGTCGAGTAAAATTTTCGTCTATCACTTTCTACTTTATGAACTCCTATTAATTCAGAGTATTTTTATCTTGCTGACACTCAAGGCTCATAAAATGTTGGTTTCAGCTCATGTTCTGTGTTTCTCTGTTGCTCAGGTGTGTCTTCATTCAGAAGGACACATGGACGATGGTTTGACGTTACAGCGATGTCAACACGAGGAGTCGAGAGCCGCTCGAATCATCCGCAACACCACGCGACTCTTCAGCTGCTTCATCAGGTACAGAGGAGCTAAAGCTGTGGTTTAGCAGCACATTCAACACCTCCACAGACGTCTCGTAGTGATGAGCTGATAAACTTCCAGATGGTGCACACAAACACACGTCTGTCAGGCTATTTGTAGCTCTCACATGCATCTTGAGTGTTGAGCGTGAGCCGTGCTCCTGATGCAGCATGTGCTGGCCTTCGCCCGGGCCGTTTTCAGGAAATATGTTTCATAATCTTACATAAGCGATGCTGTTTTGGCTCAGAGTCCAATCAGCGGGAAGCTGCATGTTATTCTGGGAAGCTCATTACTGTCACACAAGCGCTCCTCATGACACACTTCAGGCCTCTTCAGGCTTCATGCCTCCTGTGATTGTTCCTGTTTGAGTGGAAGCCTGAAAAAAATTAAAATGGCCAATTCCGAGTGTTGAGTTTATATCTCTCAGGTCTGGTTTAATATTGTGCTTTAATCAGAATTCCGAGATTACGTCTTTTTTAACACCCATACCCCCCACCCCCCTCCCCGGATACTAATTGTATATCTCACAATAATGATTTTTTCCTTAGAATTTAGTTTCTTTAGTTTAGTCTTTAGTCTTTAGTTTAGTTTTTTTTTTTCGTTTCACAATTTTGATGTTTTTCTCAGTATTGTGAGATTACGTTTTGCAATCTTGACCTTTTTCTCAGAATTGAAAAAAAATGTCTCACAACGTTGCATTTTTCTCAGAATTCTGAGTTTGTCTTAAAACTGACCTTTTCCTCAATTCATGTTTTTTGTCTCACAATTTAATGCTTAAAAATTTTCACGTTGTTCTCAGAATTCAGATTTTTTCGTCTCATAATTTTCATGTTTTTCTCAGAATTCAGATTTTTTCGTCTCTTAATTTTCACGTTTTTCTCAGAATTCAGATTTTTTCATCTCGTAATTTTCACGTTTTTCTCATAATTCAGATTTTTTCGTCTCTTAATTTTCACGTTTTTCTCAGAATTCAAATTTTTTTTCGTCTCTTAATTTTCACGTTTTTCTCAGAATTCAGAAGTTTTTTGGTCTGAATTCTTAATTTATATCTCACAATTTTGATTTTTTTTTTTTTAAGATACCAAAAAAGAATTGTGAGCTATGAACTCAGAGCAAGAAAAACTGAGATAAAAATGGCAATTACCATTGTAATTTTTCTTTAACTCCAGAAACGAGCTTCCATATGTTTGAGATGGTCACAGATATTGTGTTTTTTCCCCACTAGTTTTAAAT